>NC_134397.1:164992682-165298771 GCF_050003625.1 Haematobia irritans | reverse complement strand
CCAAATCGGGAGGTCGTTTTATATGGGGACCATACGAAAACATGGACCGATACTCACAATTTTTGGCACACGTATTTGTGGTCCTACAATACCTCTAGATTTCCAATTTCAGGTAAATTGAATAAAACTGCGGTTTCTATAAGCCCAAGAAGTAAAATCGGGAGATCGGTCTATATGGGGGCTATACAAAAACATGGACCGATACTCACCATTTTTGGCACACCTCTTTACAAACGGAATGACAAACTTATTATACCCCCGTCACCATTCTATGGTGGTGGGTATAAAAATTATAAAATTGAATAATTTCTTCTACAATGTTTGTATTACAGAAAAAGGAGCTAAGAACTAACAAGTATATACGGCCGTAAGTTCGGCCAGGCCGAAGCTTATGTACCCTCCATCATGGATTGCGTAGAAACTTCTTCTAAAACTGCCATCCACAATCGAATTACTTAAGTTGCGGTAACGCTTGCCGATGGCAAGGTATCTTAAAACCTCCTAACACCATCTTCTAAATTGTATGTAAGTCCATACGTGGTATATATTAAATCAAAAATCGATCCAATACGTATATAATTCAGTTTAACAAAGTAGACATGACATTTTGACAAAATTTTCTACAGAAATAAAATTTTAACAAAATTTTCTATAGAAAAAAATTTTCACAAAAATTTCTATAGAAATAAAATTTTGGTAGATTATTTTTGGCTCTAGTGGCAACCATGATTATGAACCGATATGGACCAATTTTTGTGTGATTGGACCAATTTTGGTATGGTTGTTAGCGACCATATACGAACACCACGTTCCTAATTTGAACCGGATCGGATGAATTTTGCTCCTCCAAGAGGCTCCGGAGGTCAAATCTGGAGAACGTTTTATATGGGGGCTATATATAATTATGGGCCGATATGGACCAATTCTGGCACGGTTGTTAAAGATCATATACTAGCACCATGTTCAAAATTACAACCGGATTGGATGAAATTTGCTTCTCTTGGAGACTTCGCAAGCCAAATCTGGTGATCGGCTTATATGGGGGCTATATATAATTATGAACCGATGTGGACCAAATTTTTGCATGGTTGTTAGAGACCATATAACAATATTATGTACCAAATTTCAGCCGGATCGGATGAAATTTGCTTCTCTTTGAGGCTCCGCAAGCCAAATCTGGGGATCGGTTTATATGGGGGCTATATATAATTATGGACCGATGTGGACCAATTTTTGAATGATCGTTAGAGACCATATACCAACACCATGTACCAAATTTCAGCCGGATCGGATGAAATATGCTTCTCTTAGAGGCTCAACAAGCCAAATCTGGGGATCGGTTTATATGGGGGCTATATATAATTAAGGGCCGATATGGACCAATTTTTGCATGGTTGTTAGAGACCATATACAAACATCATGTACCAAATTTCAACCGGATCGGATGAAATTTGCTTCTCTTTGAGGCTCCGCAAGCCAAATCTGGGGATCGGTTTATATGGGGGCTATATATAATTATGGACCGATGTAGACCAATTTTTGCATGATTGTTAGAGACCATATACCAACACCATGTACCAAATTTCAGCCGGATCGGATGAAATATGCTTCTCTTAGAGGCTCCACAAGCCAAATCTGGGGATCGGTTTATATGGGGGCTATATATAATTATGGACCGATGTGGACCAATTTTTGCATGATTGTTAGAGACCATATACCAACACCATATACCAAATTTCAGCCGGATCGGATGAAATATGGTTCTGTTAGAGGCTCCACAAGCCAAATCTGAGGGTCCCTTTATATGGGGGCTATACGTAAAAGTGGACCGATATGGCCCATTTTCAATACCATCCGACCTACATCGATAACAAGTACTTGTGCCAAGTTTCAAGTCGATAGATTGTTTCGTTCGGAAGTTAGCGTGATTTCAACAGACGGACGGACGGACGGACGGACATGCTTAGATCGACTCAGAATTTCACCACGACCCAGAATATATATACTTTATGGGGTCTTAGAGCAATATTTCGATGTGTTACAAACGGAATGACAAAGTTAATATACCCCCATCCTATGATGGAGGGTATAAAAAAACTCGTGGAAGTGAGAAAAATGTGAGGGAATATACAATTAGGCAGAATCTTCTTTGGGAGAAAATTCTTCTAAGCATATAATATTTTTGGGTTCAAAATGTTTCCAAACATATTTTATGTTCATATATAGTTTTTTGGAAGAAAACATTATTGAATTTGGATGGAAAAATACATAATGTTTGGAACTTAGTCTACCCAAACATATTATATTGTTTAGACCAATATGCTTTCAAACATATTATATATTGGAAGAAATCAAACATATAAATGTTTGGGCAGTACCCAAAAATTTATATGCTTGAAGCGAAAGGTGTTTGGGAGTATATGTTACAGAAGCGATTATTTTTGAGGGTGTATATATAGCCGATCGCCAATCATATAAAAATTGGTCCATATCGCCAAAAAATAATCTACCAAAATCTGGAAATTTTGCATTGACCTCCGCAGCCTCTTGGAGGAGCAAAATTTATCCGATACGTTGAAATTTGGTACATGGTGTTAGTATATGGTCTCCAACAACCATGCAAAAATTGGTCAATATCGGTCTATAGTTATATATATCCGATCGCCAATCATATAAAAATTGGTCCATATCGCCAAAAATAATCTACCAAAATTTTAAATATATAGAAAATTTTGTGAAAATTTTATTTCTATAGAAAACATTGTCAAAATTTTAATTTTATAGAAAATTTTGTCAACATTTTATTTCTATAGAAAATTTTGTCAAAATTATATTTCTTTTGAAAATTTTGTCAAAATTTGTCAATCCATGGTGAAAGGCCTGGTCGAACTTACGGCCGTATATATTTGTTAAAGTATAGAACTTTATGTTTTTTTTTTTAACTTTCGGTAATAAGCGCGAAGTTCAACAATATAGTATCACAATGGACTGAATAGTCAAAGTGAACCTGAAATAACGGGTGTCCACTATACCATAGGAGTTATATCAGAACTTGGGCCACTATATATATAATTTTTCACAATTTTTAGAATTAACATTCTATCTATGCATACCGAATTTGGTTGAAACGGGTCATATCTAGATGTACTTATATGGCTCCAGAAGCCAGAAATTTTCTCTGAATTGTTTAAAAAATTAATACAAAGAGACTATTTGATAGTATCATCGGTTCTGATGAACGTTCACCCAAGTTAGGATTATTGAAAATTTTTGGCGCCTTTAAGCTATGGTCTAAATATAATATATCATTGAAAAGGTATTTGAGAGAATTTTTTTCTTGTGCAATCGAAAAATTACGAAAATTTAAAGTTTTTGGGGCAAGGATTTTTTTTTTTAAATTCCAATATTTTGGGAATTAAAAATATGAATTAAAACCTTTACAACATTTGCTCTAATTATGATACCATTATGATTTTTATTGAGATTTGCATATAAATAAAAAAAAATTAGAGAAAAGGTTACATATTATACTTTCTTATAATGAACCTGAATTTTAATCACATAACCCATACTTTAAAATTTATATAATATTTTCTAACGTATTTATAATGGTTATAACTATTTCCACAAAAGAAATCCTATAGCAAAGAATGAAAAAGAAAACTTAAAATTAAAACGTGACTGTGAACATTTTAATTAAGTATTTGTGTCATGTGCCCTTATGAAACTTTCAGTGTTGGGAACATGTTGAATGTGAGAATGAACCCCACATGTATAGTTATGTTCACAACCCTCCCCCCCCCCCCAACATCCCCACTACCATTCGGATAATTTGAACGACATTGTTACAAATAGGTCCCCTTCCACCGGATTTATCCTGCCAGCGCACACGCTGATGTCCTTGCACAATAGTTAGTAGGGGCGTATGGCACACGTTCGCTGTTCTTATTAACTCCAAATATTCTATTGGTTGGAGTAAGGGAACAGGTTTTCTGGTAGTAGTACTACGAGTACATTCTTCAAGAATTATGATTAATTAGTTCACACGTTAACGCTTAAGACATATTAAATAGCGCAAGGATATGATGTTCTTTGACAGGAGTTTGTATAAATTCGTGAGTGTGTGTGTGTAAATGTTTGGATTATTCACAAATATCCCAACATAAGATTTTAAAGAGAGCAGCCATAACTTCTAATGTTGCAAGGTAAACACAGTAAACGTATAAATATTTGTTTTTGTTTTTATGGCAGAATAAACTTTTTTTTGGCAAGTTATAAATTGTATCAACATCTAAAGAAGCAGTATGATAAAATGGTATGGTCTCATATCTTAAAGGACCTTGTCCAGGGGACTGCATTTTAAGAGCGAGAAAAGCCACAGTTGCCTTGTACTCGTGCAAAAATTCAACAGGGAAAGAGTAAGGACTAAAACCGACAATAGTGTATTGACTCTATATGGTAGTCGTTAAAACTATAATGCTATATAGTATTGTGGTCTGGTGGCCGACACTTCAGCAGTCGAAAAATTTAGATAAAGTTCAGCGAATGACGTGTTTGTGTATGTCAGGCGCAATCAGTAAGACACAAACAGATTCTCTTAATGTCATATTGAGCTATCGCAGCGATCAGCGGTGGATTATCCCACCTCAGTAATGATGGTGACATTTCTGAGGGTTTCAAAGCTTCTCTAAGTGGTTTCACTGGAATGTGGAACGCCGTTCGGACTCGGCTATAAAAAGGAGGTGCCTTGTCATTGAGCTTAACATGGAATCGGGCAGCACTCAGTGATAAGAGAGAAGTTCACCAATGTGGTATCACAATGGACTGAATAGTCTAAGTGAGCCTGATACATCGGGCTGCCACATAACCTAATCTAACCTAAGTTCAGCCCGGCCGAAGCTTAAATACCAACCACCATGGAAATGCAAAGAAATTCTATTAATATAACAGGTTGGCTGACACATAGTCTGACACATAGATGGCGTCGATAGTATTAAATGCATATTATTTTTATATAGTACCAACCTTCAACTGATTCGTGTCAAAATTTGATGTCTGTAAGTCAATTAGTTTGTAAGATAGAGCGTCTTTTGTGAAGCAACTTTTGTTATTGTGAAAAAAAAATGGAAAAAAATTAATTTCGTGTTTTGATAAAATACTGTTTTCTGAAGGGAAAAATACGGTGGAAGCAAAAACTTGGCTTGATAATGAGTTTCCGAACTCTACCCCAGGGAAATCAACAATAATTGATTGGTATGCAAAATTCAAGCGTGGTGAAATGAGCACGGAGGACGGTGAACGCAGTGGACGCCCGAAAGAGGTGGTTACCGACGGAAACATCAAAAAAAATCCACAAAATGATTTTGAATGACCGTAAAATGAAGTTGATCGAGACAGCAGATGCCTTAAAGATATCAAAGGAACGTGTTGGTCATATCATTCATCAATATTTGGATATGCGGAAGTTCTGTGCAAAATGGGTGCTGCGCGAGCTCACATTTGACCAAAAACAACAAAGTGTTGATTATTCTGAGCGGTGCTTGCAGCTGTTAACTCGTAATACACCCGAGTTTTTCCATCGATATGTGACAATGGATGAAACATGGCTCCATCACTACACTCCTGAGTCCAATCGACAGTCGGCTGAGTGGACAGCGACCGGTGAACCGTCTCCGAAGCGTGGAAAGACTCAAAAGTCCGCTGGCAAAGTAATGGCCTCTGTTTTTTGGGATGTGCGTGGAATAATTTTTATCGATTATCTTGAGAAGGGAAAAACCATCAACAGTGACTATTATATGGCGTTATTGGAGCGTTTGAAGGTCGAAATCGCGGCAAAACGTCGCCATATGAAGAAGAAAAACGTGTTGTTCCACCAAGACAACGCACCGTGCCACAAGTCATTGGGCTTCGAATAGCTTCCCTACCCACCGTATTCTCCAGATCGGGCCCCCAGCGACTTTTTCTTGTTCTCAGACCTCAAAAGGATGCTCGCAGGGAAAAAAATTGGCTGCAATGAAGAGGTCATCGGCGAAGGCCTATTTTGAGGCAAAACCGAAGGAGTACTACCAAAATGGTATCAAAAAATTGGAAGGTCGTTATAATCGTTCTATCGCTCTTGAAGGGAACTATGTTGAATAATAAAAACGAATTTTGACAAAAAAATGTGTTTTTCTTTGTTAGACCGGGGACTTATCAGCCAACCTCTTAAAATCGCTAAAAGATTACACAGTAGTGTTTTTTCAGCAATAACAAGTAAATACGGCCGAATCTTATGTACACTCTACTATGGAGTGCGTGCTACTAAAGACTGTGATCCACAATCGAAGTTGGGTAACCGATGGCAAGGTACATTACACCTTGTTAACATTGCCTTTTAAATTATATTTTAGGAGACTATGTTAGATAAAACAAATAAGAGTAGAGTTAAGTTCGGCCGAAGCCGGGCACAATGGAAATGCAGAGAAATTCTATTAATATAGAGACTTTTATTATTGACAAAATGCCCAATCAAAATTGGTTCCATGGTGTGATTTCGTTAGTAGTTGAAATCATCAAGAATAACAAGTACACAGTCTCACACAAGTTTACATATGGTTAAATAATTTATAGTTTCATTAAATAATCAAATTTAAAAAAAAAAAATTGCATATATCCTTTCGTTTTAGTAAATTAATTTGAAAATCAAAGTAATTGTTAATTTTCAAGAATATTTGTTTGGTATAGGTTATAAACAACAACAAGAAACATGTTTAGTTAAGAGGTAAACAACTCGTGAGTATGTAAACTTATGTGAGACTGTGTCTATACGGCCGTAAGTTTGGCCAGGCCATATCTTATGTACCCTCCGCCATGTATTGAGTATAAATTTCTACTAAAGACTGTCATCCACAATCGAATTACTTGGGTTGTAGTAATACTTGCCGATGACCTTGCCATCTTAAAACTTCTTAACATCGTCCTCTAAATTGTAAGTTAGTCCAATCGTGGTGTATATTAGACAAAAATTTTGATCCTCCAAGAGGATCCGGAGGTCAAATCTGGGTATCGGTTTATATGAGGCTTATATATAAAATTGGACCGATATGAACGAATTTTATTATGGTTTTTAAAGACTAAATACTTAGACCACGTACCAAATTTCAACCGGATCGGATGAAATTTACTACTCCAAGAGGCTCCGGAGATCAAATCTGGGGATCGGTTTATATGGGGGCTATATATATATATATATATATATATATATATATATATATATATATATATATATATATATATATATATATATATATATATATATATATATATATATATATATATATATATATATATATATATATATATATATATATATATATATATATATATATATATATATATATATATATATATATATATATATATATATATATATATATAATTATGGACCGATATGGATAAATTTTTGCACGATTGTAAGGGAACATATACAAAATCAACGTACCAAATTTCAACCGGATCGGATAAATTTTGCTCCTCCAAGAAGTTCCAGGGGTCAAATCTGGGGATCGGTTTATATGGGGACTATATATATTTATGGACCGATGTAGACCAATTTTTGCATGGTTGCTAAAGATCATATACTAAAACAACACTCCAAATTTTAATCGGATGGTATGAGTTATGCTCCTCCAATAGGCTCCGGAGGTCAAATCTGGGGATCGGTTTATATGGGGGTTATATATAATTATGAACCGATGTGTACTTGTGCCAAGTTTCAAGTCGATAGCTTGTTTCGTTCGTAAGTTAGCGTGATTTCACCAGACGGACGGACGTGCTTAGATCGACTCAGAATTTAACGACGACCCAGAACTGGAATAATTATATTAGCTGTCTAATGAACGGTTTACAAATGATAACAATCGCTCACTACATTTGACCCTGGGATATAAATGTTCGAAATGACCGGAGATCCATTGCAAGCAAGTTATTTGTGCTGTATAATGCTTGATAAGTTTTCCCAGTTGTTGTTGCATAGACCACGTACAACTCTCGTCCATATAGGGTTGTGAGTCCTTTCACACATCCTTAAGTACCCAGCGGCGTAAATCGAGAGCACTTTCGATTCAAAGCATTCACGGGGCCCTTGTTTTAGAGGCAATTCTCATACGATTAGGTCTTATAAAATAATCCCTTTTGTAAGACCTCTTCCTTCTTTACAAAATAAAGATTGATACTCATTCATCATTCATTGCAAAAACCAGGCCTTAAAAAAGGTCCTTATTTACTAAGATCACTATCTCTTTTCTCATAGAATACTTGTCGAGGCCTTTTAAAATGGCTTATCTGGGACTTGTGTTTGAAGACACATTTTAAAGAACTCCTAATAGGCCTTGTTTGGTATTGTGAATTACAATTTGTTCTTGCAACGAGGCAAAATAAAACGATTTTTAAAAAGCAACTTATATTCTCATAGCAAGCTCTTATAATTTACGAGACCTTTGAAAAGCTCTTATGCCGTAAGCCAATTTATAAGTTTTTCGACAACGAGTCACAAACAATATAACGGCTTCAAAAAAAAAAAAAAAACAAGTATATACGGCCGTAAGTTCGGCCAGTCCGAAGCTTATGTATCCTCCACCATGGATTGCGTAGAAACTTCTACTGAATCGAATTACTTGCAAGGTATCTTAAAACTTCCTAACACCGTTATAAATACAACATAGTCCATACGTGGTATATATTAAACTAAAAAAGGCCGATTAAATACGTATATAATTAAGTTTAAAGTTTCTATAGAAATAAAATTTTGACAAAATAAAATTTTAACAACATTTTCTATAGAAGTAAAATTTGGAAAAAAAAATTCTATAGAAATTAAATTTGGAAAACATTTTCTATAGAAATAAAATTTTGACAAAATTTTCTATAGAAATAAAATTTTGACAAAATTTTCTATGAAGATTGACGATGTCAAATCGAAATATTGGCTTCAATAAAGTAAAACTCAAATAAAAAAACATCTGGAGTTTTTTCATTAATGACCTTGAGCTGGACTAAAACCAAAAATATAGAAATAAAATTTCGACAAAAATTTCTATAAAATTTTGACAAGAGTTTCTATAGAAATTGACAAAATTTTTTATAGAAATTACATTTTGACAATGTTTTCTATAAAAATAAAATTTTGGTAGACTATTTTTGGCTCGAGTGGCAACCATGATTATGAACCGATATCATATGCTGACACCACGTACCAAATTTCAACCGGATCGGATGAAATTTGCTTCTCTTAGGGGCTCCGTAAGCCAAATCTGGGGATCGATTTATATGGGGGCCATATATATATATGGACCGATATGGACCAATTCCTACATGGTTGTTGGATACCATATACTAACACCACGTACCAAATTTCAACCGGATCGGATGAATTTTGCTCCTCTAAGAGGCTCCGGAGGTCAAATCTGGGGATCGGCTTATATGGGGGCTATATATAATTATGGACCGATATGGGCCAATTTTGGCGTGGTTGTTAGAGACAATATACTAACACCACGTACCAAATTTCAATCAGATCGGATGACCTTTGCTCCTCTAAGAGGCTCCGGAGGTCAAATCTGGGGATCGGTTTATATGGGGGCTATATATAATTATGGGCCGATGTGGACCCATTTTTGCGTGGTCATTAGAGAACATATACCAACACCATGTACCAAATTTCAGCCGGATCGGATGAAATTTGCTTCTCATAGAGGCTCCGCAAACCAAATCGGGGGATCGGTTTATATGGAGGCTATATATAATTATGGACCGATGTGGACCGATTTTTGCATGGTTGTTAGAGACCATATACTAACACCATGTACCAAATTTCAGCCGGATCGGATGAAATTTTCTTCTCTTAGAGTGAATCGATATGGCCCATTTGCAATACCATTCGACCTACATCAATAACAACTACTTGTGCCAAGTTTCAAATCGAAAGCTTGTTTCGTTCGGAAGTTAGCGTGATTGCAACAGACGGACGGATGGACGGACATGCTTAAATCGACTCAGAATATCACCATGACCCAGAATATATATATATACTTTATGGGGTCTTAGAGTAATATTTCAAACGGAATGAAAAAGTTAATATACCCCCATCCTATGGTGCAGGGTATAAAAACATGTCTATTCTAAAACCATAGTCGATTTCGTGCATATCAAGCGCTATTCTACGGAACGCCTTCACGCCGCAAATATGGCACATCTTGTTCATATAAATGTAATATATAATATAACAAATGAGTAAAGTAGAAAGTCGGGCGGGGCCGACTATATCATACCCTAAACCACCCCTACTGAATTAGTAAACATAAGCATTTGTGGGGTATCATTGGTATAGGTTTTGGAGAACATAAAGGGGGGTACATGTTTATGGGTGTCTTGTCACAATCCGAGCAGAAATGTCTTATATTAGGAGCTATAGTTTATTTTGCACCAAAAGAGTTAGTATGCCACTAATATTGAGTCCATTATTAAAAAAAAGAGGAAATCGGCCAATTAGTTGTGGGTAATAAATCCAAATTTCTGCAAATAGGGCAATAGATTTATGTAAGAGCTACATGTAAGTCAAAATACGATCAACTAGTACATCAAAGTTTGAAATTTGAATAACATAGGTTAATAAATAAGAGTATTATGGCCAAATATGACAAAATCGAGCTATGCATATATATGGAAACTATATCTAAATCTGAACCAATCTGTATAATATTTTGCACGTATGATTGATACCACAGAAGGTCACTTTGTGTAAAATTTGAGTACGATCAGTTAATAAATGAGGCCCCTATGGTCAAAAATAAGGTTATTAAGGGCAAATTTTTCAAAATCGGGCGATACATATATATGGGAGCTATATCTAAATTTGAACCGATTTCAATGAAATTTTGCACATACAGTTAGTGCTATAGAAGATTACATTTAGCCAACCTTGGTTACGATCGTTTGATACGGCCAAATTTAGCAAAATCGGGCGATACATATATATGGGACCTATATCTAAATCTGAACCAAGAAGATTGCATTTAGCCAACTTTGAGTACGATCGGTTGATAAATAAGGGTTTTAGGGCCAAATTTGACCAAATCGGGCGATACATATATGTGGGAGCTATATCTAAATCTGAACCGATTTCAATGAAATTGCGCACATACAGTTAGAGGACTAGAAGATTATATTTAGCCAACTTTGAGTACTATCGGTTGATAAATAAGGGTTTTACGGCCAAATTTGGCAAAATCGGGCGATATATATATATATATGGGAGCTATATCTAAATCTGAACCGATTTCAATTATTTTTGGCACATATTGTCAGTACCATAAAAGATTAGAGTAAGCCAAGTTTGAGTAAGATCGCTTAATAAATAAGGTTTTTATGCCCAAATTTGGGAAAATCGGGCGATACATATATATGGGAGCTATATCTAAATCTGAAGCGATTTCGATGAAATTTTGCAGACTTAAAGGGTGATGAAAAAGTTTACTATGTGCAAAATTTGATGACGATCGGTTTGTAAAAAAGCGCAACGTGACTCCATTTGTCGAAATCGGGCGATACATATATATGGGAGCTATATCTAAATTTGATCCGATTTCTTCCAAATTCAATAGCGTGCCAAAAAACACCCTGTACCAATTTTAATCCAAATCGGTTTATAAATGCGACCGGAATCCTGTGAACAACAAATACATGGACAGACGGACGGACGGACGGACACCAAGCGCTAGATCGACACAGGAGGTGATTCTGAGTCGATCGGTATATATTTTATGGGGTCTCAAATCAATATTTCTGGTAAGCACATTTTTTGGCCGATCAAACTTATTATACCCAGACCCAGGGATCCGGAGCGGAGCGTGGAGTGGAGCGGAGCAAGCCCTTTTTTTGCCGGAGCGGGAGCGGAGCGGGAGCGGCATTTCTAAAATCCGGAGCGGGAGCGGAGCGGTTTCCAAATGAAAAACCGCTCCGCTCCGAATAAAATATTACTTGAATGAAATGTGTAACTTTGAAATTACACTGTGTAGGTAATTTCAAATTTAGCTAGTACTTAGCGTAGTGTGAGTAAACGTTTAAAATGTACGATATGTATTTTTGTACGTACGTACATTGGGGAAAACACAACGTGTTTTTTAGTAATTGTTTTCAAAAACGGCAAATGTCAAAATATATATCTAGTATGTGTTGTAAAAGTAACAACAGTACTTTCGATCAATTTCATCCCGTATTACTACAAAGATGTTTGTAATGAACGTCAAATAAATGCAATTAAACGATCTTATTTATATTTAATTTTTTAGTTTTCTACATTGAAAAAAATATTGTCGTGAAGTCAAAGATTCCATGTCCTTAGAATAAGAATGCAAATTTTGCTTAACATGGAAGACGCATTTCTCTAAAATAAAGTTTTTTTTTTTCTTGTCCAAAAGACAATAAACTTTTGAATGAAGTTGTAATGTCCTTATAATTAAGTGATTTTACTTAAAAATGTGTATCATAACATGAAAGATACAATTTTTGAGGTAAGGTCAACGTGACTTTAATAATTAAGAAAAATTCTTTAAAATTAATAAAATTGTCTTTAAATTTGTTTCCTTTTTGCATCTTGCCTACAAAGCAAAAAATCGTTAAAAAATAAGACATGTTTTTCAACACTTTATTTTAAAGACGCTTTTTACTTGAAACATAGCATAATTTCTACTGGAAGTCGAGTCTTAATATGGAAAAAAAAATAACTCGTTAACTCGTTTTTAAAGGATTTTGATAACAACTGACGAAAAAAAAATCTAAAAAAATTAAAAATTAACATTTGCTTCCTAGAAGCAAGTACATAACCCCCAAATTTAAAAGAGAATTACGTCTTTAAAGTATCCTTACTTGTATTCTCCGCTTCTTTGGCTCGGAATTAATACCCAAACTGTTAAAGTAAAGACAAAATCTTTGGAACCGGGCATGCTTTTTTTCATTCACATTTGCTTTACTATTGTACTACATCCTAGCATTCTCTTATTTCTGATATTAGTTCTCGAAAATTTAATTAAAATTATGGATTGTTTCAATTTTGGTTGAAAATGTGCGCATATACATTTATTATACAATAAAGGGGAAAAAAGCGAAATTAGGTAACACTAGATCTGAGTAAGAATATTCGTAGGTATACCACGGACTGATGTCGATGGAGGTTGTTGCAAACATAAACATACACACACACATTACAAATATAACAAAACCTCTTCTCTACGTCTGTTGCAAAACAAAAAAAACTTTCGGAGAGTAGTTACTTATACTCTGTGTATAGACTTTCAATTCCAATCAGCGTTGCCGTTTTGGTCCGATCGGACCAAAATTGGTCCAAAAGATTTCTAATTTTTAAATTTAGTCCGATGGTCAGACCAAACAGAATTTGGTCCATTTTGGTCCATTTTCATAAATTTGGTTTCTATCACATATTAAATAGTAGATGGTGCACCGCAAAGAATATTGACGGGAGGCCAAATATTTCACATGCTTAAAATACGAATACGAATTTTGCTTAGAATAGAAGACGTATTTCTCTGAAAAAAAGTTTTTCCTTGTCTAAAAGTTTTTAAACTTTTCAATGAAGTCTGTTTGTCCTTATAGCTAAGTGATTCGACATAAAAATGTGTATCCTAACATGAATGCAAATTTCGTTTTAATGAAGTCAAAATGGATTTAATATTTCTGAAAAAATCTTCAAAAATAATAAAATATTTCAACAAATTGTTTTAAAGTCATTATACCCTAAACCACATAGTGGTTAGGGTATAATAAGTTTGATCTGCCAAAAAATGTGCCTACAAGAAATATTGATTTTAGACCCCATAAAATATATACCGATCGACTCAGAATCACCTCCTGAGTCGATCTAGCGCTTGGCGTCCGTCCGTCCATCCGTCCGTCTGTCCATGTATTTGTTGTTCACAGGATTTTGGTCGCAATTATTAACCGATTTTGATGAAATTTGGTACAGGGAGTTTTTTGGGGCACAAGGACGAACGTTATTGAATTTGGAAGAAATCGGATCAAATTTAGATATAGCTCCCATATATATGTATTGCCCGATTTCGACAAATGGGGTCACGTTGCACTTTTTTTACTAACCGATCGTCGTCAAATTTAGCACAAAATAATCTTCTGTATCACCCTTTAAGTCTGAAAATTTCATCGAAATCGGTTCAGATTTAGATATAGGTCCCATATATATGTATCGCCCGATTTTGTCAAATTAGGTCATAAAACCCTTATTTATCAACCGATCTTACTCAAAGTTGGCGAAATGTAATCTTCTATAGCACTAACTATATGTGCAAAAAATCATCGAAATCGGTTCAGATTTAGCTATAGCTCCCATATATGTACCGCCCGATTTTTCTAAATAAAATAAACCTCAATTGAACAAATAATACAATGTTTGTACTATAATTTTCTCGAAGAGGAGCGGAGCGTGGAGCGGAGCGGAGCGATTTTTTTTCTCGGAGCGGAGCGGTTTTTTTTTCTCCGGAGCGGGAGCGGAGCGGAGCGAAAAAAATGGACCGCTCCGGATCCCTGCCCAGACCACTTTGTGGTTTAGGGTATAAAAATTTAATGTATATATAAATTTAATACAGTACTATCGAAATGTTTTCGTTTGGAAATTTCTTCTCGTGGTATTAAAGTTTGTATGAACGAATAATCTCTGTTTTGTTATACGTTGACGTCATTTACGGTATGTAAATGTTTGGAATGTCTTTTCATCGAAGCAAATCAAATTCGATATCTGGCCACGTTAAAGCAACGCTACTTCATGCCTCTTTCTAGTTTATTTTTTTTTTTTGTACATCGGTGAACTTTTGCAAACTGCTTTTGTGCCCTTGCAAACAATAAAATGAACTGTAACTGGAATAAATATGTTAGCTATCAGATGAGCGGTTTACAAATGATAACAATCGCTCACTACATTTGATGCTGGGATATAAATGTTCGAAATGACCGGAGATCCATTGCAAGCAAGTTATTTGTGCTGTATAATGCTTGATAAGTTTTCCCATTTGTTGTTACATAGACCACGTACAACTCACGTCCATATAGGGTTGTGAGTCCTTTCACACATCCTTAAGTAATTCACCACATACACCATAACACTCATTTACGCTTCTACTAAATAGTGACACACTCACCAATGTACAATTATATATTTATGCATTATTTGATATGATGATATGTGTGTATGCGTGCGTGCAAATGTATTCGGTGTGTGTTAACTAACATCGTAAATTATATTGCATGTTGTTTATTACTGCATATGAATTTGTAAGCAGTTTCTAAGATGTTCATAAACATATACGGCTTGATGGTTATAGTGTTGCATACACTAATGGGAATGGATTTGTGGTCTAGACATCTAAAAATGACTATCTTAAGATAGACAAAGAAAATCACTTATTGTCATCCAAAATGAAGAGTACCTTTTTTGTGACATACGAGTAAATAGGACATATCAATAATTGAAATATTTAAAGTAGTTATGAAGTTTTTAAATTTATTCACAAACATGATTGTTCTACGACAAATGCCAAGATGTGGTGATTAACAGATAAAGGGACTATCCCTTACTATAAATTGAATTCAATACACAAAAAAAATATCACCAAAAATTTTCCAATTAAAAAGTTAATTGAAGTTGAACATTTTTTCAATTAGTATATACAATTAACTTTTTAACCAAACTTGGAAGTTAATTAAAAAAGTGATGGGAAATTCTTTTACCTTTATAACTTAAAAGTTATTTTAAACGATCAATTTTTTAATCCAACTAAAAACACTAAATAGTTAAGAAATTAATTGAAAATAGCTAAAATGATCTAATTGAGTTTTACAATCAACATTTCTCAATTAAATATTTAATTGAATCAATTAATTGAAATTTGCAAATGAAATCAATTAATTTTTTAATCGAGTATTTTTTAAATGTCCAATTAAAACTACTATCATTTTGGTAATTGAAGACATTTCAATTAGAAAATTAATTAGATCGATTAATTTCGGGATTGAATCAGAAAATAAATTTTGCGTGTATGAATTATTTGTTATCTTTTTGCCATATTTGTTTGAATTTAGTAATTTTTTTACCGTAGGGAAAATGCAAGGAAAACAAGTATATACGGCCGTAAGTTCGGCCAGGCCGAATCTTATGTACCCTCCACCATGGATTGCATTGAAACTTCTACTAAAGACCATCATCCACAATCGAATTACTTGGGTTGCGGTACCACTTGCTGATGGCAAGGTATCTTAAAACTTATTAACACCGTCTTCCAAATTGTAAGTAAATCCATAAGGGGTATATATTAAACAACAAAAGGCCGACTAAATAGGTATATAATTCAGTTTGACAAAAATTTCTATAGAAATAAAATTAAAAAAAAAAATTCTATAGAAATAAAATTTTGGCCGTATACTTGTTGCTTTATAGTCAAGACTCAAAAAGACAACAAATTTAAAGACAGTTTCATTAATTTTGAATAATTTTTCAGAGTTCCTTATAGCCCTTTTCACATTACACTCAAAACAAAAAGGTTTACTTGGATACGAAGACACCTTCCTTTAAGGAATTTGGTATTAATTCCGAGCCAAAGATGCGGCTTCTTTAAAATAAAGACATTTTTTCCCAGTATATTAATAAAGCTAACAGGTTGGCTGATAAGTCCCCGGTCTAACAAAGAAAAACACATTTTTTGTCAAAATTCGTTTTTATTATTCAACATAGTTCCCTTTAAGAGTGATACAACGATTGAACGACCTTCCACTTTTTTATACCATTTTGGTAGTACTCCTTCGGGTTTGCCTCAAAAATAGGCCTCATTTTCGGTGATCACCTCTTCATTGCAGCCAAATTTTTTCCCTGCGAGCATCCTTTTGAGGTCTGAGAACAAGAAAAAGTCGCTGGGGGCCAAATCTGGGGAATACGGTGGGTGGGGAAGCAATTCGAAGCCCAATTCATGATTTTTTGCCATCGTTCTGAATGACTTGTGGCACGGTGTGTTGTCTTGGTGGAACAACACTTTTTTCTTCTTCATACGGGGCCGTTTTGACGCGATTTCCACCTTCAAACGCTCCAATAACGCCATATAATAGTCACTGTTGATGGTTTTTCCCTACTCAAGATAATCGATAAAAATTATTCCATGCGCATCCCAAAAAAACAGAGGCCATTACTTTGCCAGCGGACCTTTGAGTCTTTCCACTCTTCGGAGACGGTTCACCGGTCGTTGTCCACTCAGCCGACTGTCGATTGGACTCAGGAGTGTAGTGATGGATCCATGTTTCATCCATTGTCACATATCGACGGAAAAACTCGGGTGTATTACGAGTTAACAGCTGCAAACACCGCTCAGAATCATCAACACGTTGTTGTTTTTGGTCAAATGTGAGCTCGCGCGGCACCCATTTTGCACAGAGCTTCCGCATATCCAAATATTGATGAATGATATGACCAACACGTACCTTTGATATCTTTAAGGCTTCTGCTATATCGACCAACTTCATTTTACGGTCATTCAAAATCATTTTGTGGATTTTTTGATGTTTTCGTCGGTAACCACCTCTTTCGGGCGTCCACTGCGTTCACCGTCCTCCGTGCTCATTTCACGGCGCTTGAATTTTGCATACCAATCAATTATTGTTGATTTCCCTGGGGTAGAGCCCGGAAACTCATTATCAAGCCAAGTTTTTGCTTCCACGGTATTTTTTCCCTTTTTTCCTTCTTTATTCCATTTTTTCACAATAACAAAAGTTGCTTCACAATAGACGCTCTATCTCACAAACTAATTGACTTACCGATGTCAAATTTTGACACGAATCATTTGAAGGTTGGTACTATATAAAAATAATATGCATTTAATACTAGCGACGCCATCTATGTATCAGACCGGGGACTTATCGGCCAACCTGTTATTCACTTACAAAGAAATGTTAGATTAAAAATCCAAATTTTATATGGATACTTCGAAGTAAAAAAATGTTTCTTAATATGCTAAAAAAATGCAAAATCCTTAAAGGATGCAAAATCCTAAAAATAGGTCTTATCATATATTTGAAGAATTTTTACTTAATTTTCAATATTTCAGGATGATTTCTTTAAGTCAAAAATGTGTTTCTGCACTTAGTTCAGAGACATCCGACTTAACAGAGAGACGAACATTTCCAAAATATGTGTATTAAATTTAATTTAAAACAAGTATATACGGCCGTAAGTTTGCTTCACCAAAAGGCACCGGAGGTCAAATCTGGGGATCGGTTTATATGGGAGCTATATATTATTATGGACTGATAGGAACCAATTCCTACATGATTGTTGGATACCTTATACTAACATCACGTACCAAATTTCAACCGAATGGGAAGAATTTTGCTCTTCCAAGGTTCTCCGGAGGTCAAATCTGGGGATCGGTTTATATGGGGCCTATATATAATTATGGACCGATATCGACCAATTTTTGCATGGGTGTTTGAGGCCATATATTAATATCACGTACCAAATTTCAACCGAATCAGATAAAGTTTGGTCTTCCAAGAGGCTCCGGAGGTCAAATCTGGTGATCGGTTTATATGGGGGCTATATAATTATGGACCGATATGGACCAATTTTTGCATGGTTGTTAGAGACCATATACTAACACCACGTACCAAATTTCAGCCGGATCGGATGAAAATTGTTTCTCTTAGAGGCTCTGCAAGCCAAATCGGGGGATCGGTTTATATGGGGGCTATATAATTATAGACCGATATGGACCAATTTTTGCATGGTTGTTAGATACCATATACTAACACCATGTACCAAATTTCAGCCAGATCGGATGAAAATTGTTTCTCTTAGAGGCTCTGCAAGCCAAATCGGGGGATCGGTTTATATGGGGGCTATATATAATTATGGACCGATGTGGACCAATTTTTGCATGGTTGTTAGAGACCATATACTAACACCATGTACCAAATTTCAGCCGGATCAGATGAAATGTGCTTATCTTAGAGGCCTCTCAAGCCAAATTTGGGGGTCCGTTTATATGGGGGCTATACGTAAAAGTGGACCGATATGTCCAATTTGCAATACCATCCGACCTACATCAATAACAACTACTTGCGGCAAGTTTCAAGTCGATAGCTTGTTTCGTTTGGAAGTTAGCGTGATTTCAACAGACGGACGGACATGCTTCCATAAACTGAGAATTTCACCACGTCCCAGAATATGTATACTTTATGGGGTCTTAGAGCAATATTTCGATGTGTTACAAACGGAATGACAAAGTTAATGTATCTCCATCTTATGGTGGAGGGTATAAAAATTGTACGTAGGGAAAAAAATTTTAGGAGCCGCGTAGGAAAAAAAAACTTTCTGCCATTACGGGACTAAGAGCACATAATTTTTTATAGGAAATTGTTTTACCTTCTTAGACGTGTGCTTGGGGTCATTATCGTTCAGAAAAATCAAATCAGGCGGCATTACACAGAATGCTTATGGCAATATCACATCGGTCAAAGTGTTTTCATAGCTCTCCGACAGCATAATACTTGGGTGTATTAGAAAAAACAAACCCAAACCATAACATTGCCTTAACCATGTTCGATGGAACTTTTTGCGTATCACCTTTACAGGGGCTAATTAAAGAGACATTATTTTAAAGAAATTTGTTCTTAATACAGTGTAAGTTGCACATCCTAAAATTAAGGTTGCGTAATCTTTAATATCACGTACTTATTTTGTTTTCAGTGTAGGCTCGAAATCTACAAAATGTGGATTTGATATGTGAATAAGGCATAAAGCCAAGTTGACTTTAGTCAAACAAAGTTTTCTTTCATGTACAGACACTCAGTGTCAAACAGCGTTGCCAGAATTGTTTCACCAAAAACCGCTAGATTTGTCCAAAAAACTAGCCAAAAAAAGCTAAAAAATTAAAAAAATAGCTAGAAAAAAAGCTAAATTTTTTTTGTATCAAAAGTCACATTTTTGATTGAAATTTAACAAACTTAAAGGCTTTATTTCACTTAAAATACATATTATTTTAATTGTATTAATTTTAATTCCATTTCTGTGAGACTGTAAGAAAATCTAAGTCTGTTTGCGAACTCGATACATTTTGATTACTATCACAAATTTTTCGTCCTTCGTTTATATTTCCTAGGAAAAACATTTTTCCCAGTAAACTTGCATTTATCAGCTTGTTAATCATCAACAAGTCCAACGTGCGATATATTGCACAATGTCACATAGAACTGCATTAGAAAATATCAATATATTTCGTTTTAAACGAATTAATCATAAATTCGTGAACGTGTAAAATTCTCCTAATTTTACCCAAGAGAATAAAACCCATTTTAACTGTCTTGCAAGTTTATACTGAATAACTTTTATTCGAAAATTTCCCATACAAACTTATTGTTGTCCAATTTTCGTAAATGTAAATCCATTCCATTAATAAATAGCAGATTTGTTTTGATCCTATCACTACGAATTTTTTATTGCCTTTTTTTGATGTTAAAAAAAATAATACCACATTCAAAACTTTATTTCCTTAATTATTTCTATGTTCGGTTCCAAAGATTTTGTACACTAATGATTCCGAGTCAAATTTGACTTTATTCGTTTTTTCACCTTTTTCTTCATGAGCTATCACAGTGCTTTAAAAACGTGCTAACGACAACTTAAATTTCCAAATTCAGACTCGACTTTAAGTAGAATAAAATGTTGAAAAACCTCTTCTATTTTTGAACGCTATTTTGGTTTGTGTTCAAAATGAAAAAACTCCACAAATTTAAAGACATTCATTAATTTTAAGAAATTTTTAGATTTGACCCTAGCCTTCTTTCATGAAAAATACCCATCTTTAAGTTGAATCACTTAACTACTCGTATAAGGACAAAACGACTTTATCGGCTTTTGGATAAGGAAAACAGTTTATATAAGAGAAATTCACAAATGCTAAAAAAAAAACTTTACAACCGGGTGTATTTGCTGCAAAAATGCCCACATAATGACTGGAATAATTATTATTGTTTCAATTGAGCTTTGAAATATGTGGAAACCCGTATTCTGGCTTAGATAAAATCGAAGTTTTATCCATATTCCAATAGGAACATGTCGAAAATAAAAAAGCCAAAAATAGCTAAAAGGGTCATGAAAAAAAGCCAGAAAAAGAGCTAAAAGCTAAATGCATTTTTTCCCCGCTAAACGTCTTCAAAAAAGCCAAATCTAGCGGGAAAAAAGCTAAATTGGCAACGCTGGTGTCAAATCGAATCATTTATATAAAAACAAAACGACTTAATTGAAAAGTTTATCGACTTTTGGATAAGGAAACAAAACTTCATATCAGAGAAATGCTTCTCTATTCTAAGAAACATTTGTATTTTTATATTTTAAGGACAAGAAATCCTTGGTCTGATGACAATATTTTTTTAAGTGTTAGGACACGACTTGGACTCATTCGAAAAGACACTTCCTTGGTCATAAGGATCGCACCATAAATGTAAAACTTTTGGAATATTTTGGACAATAGGTTATTCTAATAATTTTGAAGGGTGAACAATATTAAGGGAGTATCAGAGAAATGCTTCTCTATTCTAAGAAACATTTGTATTTTTATATTTTAAGGACAAGAAATCCTTGGTCTGATGACAATATTTTTTTAAGTGTTAGGACACGACTTGGACTCATTCGAAAAGACACTTCCTTGGTCATAAGGATCGCACCATAAATGTAAAACTTTTGGAATATTTTGAACAATAGATTATTCTAATAATTTTGAACGGAGAACAATATTAAGGGAGTATAGAAATTAATAAAGTATATAAAACTTTAATATTGCTAAATTGTCATAGTGACAATTTTCGGTATTCAACCATTTCAATAAAACAACTAAATGAAGTATAATCAAATATAAATTATGTCATGGTTCAATTAATGAATCTTGATATTAAAACGTATCTGTAGAGATTCATGTCATTGTAATTGGTGGGGCTTTTTAAATGTATCAGCAAAGGAGAAGAAAACCTAAAAGAGCAAATGCTATACAGCAGGAACATGACGTGCTTCTTTAAAGAAAGAAAAAAAAAAAACAAAATAAAAATAATATTTATTTTCAAAATTAAAAACAACAACATCCCATAAAAATAGACTGAGGAGGATAATGAAAATCCTACAAAAACTCAAATTATGTCACACACCCACACACATTTGTATTTAGGTCTATGTGTTCGTTGTCCAACAAACATTTAATATCAAAAATTATTTTCATTTGAGATATGAAAAACAAACGAACAATAAAAAAGAAACAACCATACAAATATGGATGAATGGTAGTATACTTGCAGTACAGCTCTACTCCAGAAGAAAAATGTCTGCTCCACAACCGGAAATTCTGTTATCCCAATAGTGGTGAATAAGAGAAACATTTATGTATGACGACGTGGTGTGAGGCAGGAAGTGGGGGGTTTCACGAAAATTTAGTAGCAGAAAATAAGCTTATTGTTCAATTAGTTAAATGAAAATGATATTAAATTCTCAGCACTTAGTAAGTAAGTGAGTAATAAGCAATGCAAGTCCCATTTTTACCACCGTCTTTATTTGTCCTGTCCCTTTCCTCAAATTTCTACCATCTGTTGGCTTGAACTCAAAACAAGGACACACAACTAAATTTAATGATTGAATAAAGTAAATAATTGGATTTTAAATACTAAGCAAAGCAACATGCGCTATGGGTAGATTATGTCCTAAACTAAAGAGCCCACGGTAATGGAAGGGAAGAAAAGTAAACATTTGGAAATTATGATTACGGCCTATAATAATAACAGCAAACATTCGTCCTTATACTTGCGAACTGAGTCCATTAAATTCAAGTGAAATGAAAATGTTGAACAAACATTTTTAATATTTTTGCAACGCTTGGTCGTATATCTGCTATACCCTATACCGGGCATTGGTCGATGAGAAATTGGCAGTGTAAATAGTAGGATGATATCAAACTAGTTAAAACAAGTATATACGGCCGTAAGTTCGGCCAGGCCGAAGCTTATGTACCCTCCACCATGGATAGCGTAAAAACTTCTACTGAAGACTGTCATCTACAATCGAATTACTTGGGTTGCGGTAACACTTGCCGATGGCAAGGTATCTTAAAACTTCCTAACACCGTCTTCTAAATTGTATGTTGTTCATACGTGGAATATATTAAACAAAAAAATTAATTAAGTTTGACAAATTTTTTTATAGAAATAAAATTTTGACAAAAGTTTCTATAGAAATAAAATTTTGACATTTTCTATAGAAATAAAATTTTGAAAAAAATTTCTATAGAAATAAAATTTTGACAAAATTCTCTATAGAAATAAAATTTTGGCAAAATTTTTATAGAAATAAAAATTAGGTAGATTATTTTTGGACCAATTTTGGCATGGCTATTAGCGGCCATATACTAACACCACGTTCCAAATTTCAACCGGATCGGATGAATTTTGTTCCTGCAAGAGGCTCCTGCGGTCAAATCTGGGGATCTGGGGGGCTATATATAATTATGGACCGATGTGGACCAATTTTTGCATGGTTGTTAGAGACCATATACTTACACCATGTACCAAATTTCAGCCGGATCGGATGAAATTTGCTCCTCCAAGAGGCTCCGCAAACCAAATGTGGGGATCGGTTTATATGGGGGCTATATATAAATATGGACCGATCGGATGAATTTTGCCTTCCAAAAGGCTCCGGAGGACAAATCTGGGGATCGGTTTATATGGGGGCTATAAATAATTATGGACCGATTTCGGACAATTTTTGCATGGGTGTTTGAAGCCATATATTAACACCACATACCAAATTTCAACCGAATCGGTTGAATTTTGCTCTTCCACGAGGCTCCGAAGGTCAAATCTGGGGATCGGTTTATATGGGGGATATATATAATTATGGACCGATGTGGACCAATTTTTGCATGGTTGTATAGACCATATACTAACACAATGTACCAAATTTCAGCCGGATCGGATGAAATTTGCTTCTCTTAGAGGCTCCGCAAGCCAAATCAGGGGATCGGTTTATATGGGGGCTATATATAATTATGGACCGATGTGGACCAATTTTACATGGTTGTTAGAGACCATATACTAACACCATGTACCAAATTTCAGCCGGATCGGATGAAATTTGCTTCTCTTAGAGGCTCCGCAAGTCAAATCGGGGGATCGGTTTATATGGGGGCTATATGTAATTATTGACCGATGTGGACCAATTTTTGCATGGTTGTCAGAGACAATATACAACCATCATTTACCAAATTTCAGCCGGATCGGATGAAATTTGCTTCTCTTAGAGGATCGGCAAGCCAAATTTGGTGGTCCGTTTATATGGGGGCTATACGTAAAAGTGGACCGATGTGGCCCATTTGTAATACCATCCGACCTACATCAATAACAACTACTTGTGCCAAATTTCAAGTCGATAGCTTGTTTCGTTCGGGAGTTAGCGTGATTTCAACAGACGGACGGGCGGACGGACGGACATGCTCAGATCGACTCAGAATTTCACCACGACCCAGAATATATACATACTTTATGGGGTCTTAGAGCAATATTTCGATGTGTTACAAACGTAATGACAAAGTTAATATACCCCAATCCTATGGTGGAGGGTATAAAAAGGCCGATTAAATACGTATATAATTAAGTTTGACAACATTTTTTATAGAAATAAAATTTTGACATTTTCTATATAAGTACAATTTGGACAAAATTATCTATAGAAATAAAATTTTTACAAAATTTTATATAGAAATAAAATGTTTAAAAAATTTTCTATAGAAGTAAAATTTTAACAAAATTGTTGTAGATTATTTTTGGACCAATTTTGGCATGGTTATTAGCGGCCATATACTAACACCACGTTCCAAATTTCAACCGGATCGGATGAAGTTTGTTCCTGCAAGAGGCTCCGGAGGTCAAATCTGGGGATCGCTTTATATGGGGGCTATATATAATTATGGACATATATGGACCAATTTGTGCATGGTTGTTAGAGACCATATACTTACACTATGTACCAAATTTTTGCATGGTTGTGAGAGACCATATACAAACACCATGTACCAAATTTCAACCGGATCGGATGAATTTTGCTCCTCCAAGAGGCTCCGCAAGCCAAATCTGAGCGTCGGTCTATATGGGGGCTATACGTAAAAGTGGTTCGATATAGCCCATTTTCAATACCATCCGACCTACATCAATAACAACTACTTGTGCCAAGTTTCAAGTCGATAGCTTGTTTCGTTCGGAAGTTAGCGTAATTTCAACAGACGGACGGACGGACGGACATGCTTAGACCGACTCAGAATTTCACCACGACCCAGAATATATACCACGACCCAGAAATGTTATATATAACGTTGTTATAACGAAATGCTACGTTGGCTGACTTTTTATGAAGAATTTCGTTAATACAACGTAGAAATTCATCGTATTAACAAAACTTTTTCTACCAGTTTAGCGGTCATATACTAACACCAAGTCCCAAATTTGAACCGGATCGGATGAATTTTGCTTCTCCAAGAGGCTCCGGAGTTCAAATCTGGAGAACGGTTTATATGTGGGTTATATATTGTTATGGACTGATATGGACCAATTCTCGCACGGTTGTTGGAGACCATATACTAACACCATGTTCCAAATTTCAACCGGATCGGATGAAGTTTGCTTCTCTTTGAGGCTCCACAGGCCAAATCTGGGAATCGGTTTACATGGGGGCTATATATAATTATGAACCGATGTGGATCAATTTTTGCATGGTTGTTAGAGACCATATGCCAACATCGTGTACCAAATTTCAGCCGGTAATTTGCTTTCTCTTTGAGGCTCCGTTAGCCAAATCTGGGGATCGGTTTATATGGGGCTATATATAATTATGGACCGATGTGAACCAATTTTTGAATGGTTTTTAGAGACCATTTGCCAACACCATGTACCAAATTTCAGCGGGATCGGATGAAATTTGCTTCTCTTTGAGGCTCCGCAAGCCAAATCTGGGGATCAGTTTATCCATATAATATATAATTATGGACCGATGTGGACCAATTTTTGCATGGTTGTTAGAGAAGAAATATGCTTATCTTAGAAGGTCCCAAGCCAAATCTGAATGTCCGTTTTTATGGGGGCTATACGTAAAAGTGGACCGATATGGCCCATTTTCAATACCATCCGACCTACATTAATAACAACTACTTGTGCCAAGCTTCAAGTCGATAGCTTGTTTCGTTCGGAAGTCAGCGTGATTTCAACAGATCGACGGACGGACGGATACGCTTAGATCGACTCAGAATTTCACCACGACCCAGAATATGGGGTCTTAGAGCAATATTTCGATGTTTTACAAACGAAATGACAAAGTTAATATACACCTCATCCTATGGTGGAGGGTATAAAAATCATTGGGGATCCCAAGATGCGCTTTAGAAGAAACTTTTGTGGACTTGTCCAAAAGGACTGCATCAGAAGTGGGAAAAAATCTTTTGGGGTATCCCACCATACGCTTTAGAAGAAATGTTTGGGGACTTGTCTAAAAGGACTGCATCGGAAGTTGAAAAAAATCGATGGAGGATTCGCTTTAAAAGAAATGTTTGCTGCGATTATACCGGCCTTTATTCATAACCAATATCGCTGGGTATAGTGTACCAACAAATACTGGGCAACTTTTGCAATTAGTTGAGACGACATAAACTTAAAATGAAAGTGAATTATTTTCTGTTTTGTCGGCCTATGGTGTTTTTTTTTTTTCTTCTGTGAATGTACAATTAAAGAATCATTTGTATCAGGTGTTGTTCTTAATGCCGAAAATATCAGACATTTAAGGAATATACGATGCCTATGAAATCCAAAGAATTGTTTATTGTTTTGGTGATTTCTTTATTCGTTAAATGGCAACTGAATCAAAAGTTGTTAAAAAGTAATTGAAATACCAATTTCACAAAAATGAACACTAATAGGGCAAATAAGAGCAAGTCCCTCAGCAGATGGATAAGTTTGCGCTTAATTCTTGTTTTCTTTTTTATCTTTTTTTTTATTTATCGAGGAATTTCACATAATAAATTATTTATTTTTTTTTTATTAAATGGGTATGCCATAGAAGAGACCATAGGCAGATTTCTTTTATTGTCATGAACGACTACGAGTATATATTTAATGGGGTCTAAAAACAATATTTCTGGTTGGCACATTTTTTGGCAGATCAAAGTTATTATACCCTGACCACTATGTGGTTTAGGGTATAAAAAGAGGAACTCGTTCAATTAGTGTGGGTAACAAATCCAAATTTGTGAAACTTGGAAAATATATTCCTGTAAGAGTTATATAAGTCTAACTACGATCGGCTTATATTTCAAAATTTGAATTTTGAATAACATTGGTTAGTAAATAAGTGTATTATGATCAAATTTGGGAAAATCGAGCGAAGCATATATATTGGAGCTGTATCTAAATCTGAACCGATATGGATGAAATTTTCTAGGTTTGGTTGATACGATAGAAGGTTACCGTGTGCTAAATTTAAGTAAGATTGATTATTAATAGGGGTATTATGACCAGAAATAAAGTTATAAGGGGTACAGTTTTGAAAAACGTGCGATACATATATATGGAGCTATATCTAAAACTGAACCGATTTGGATAAAATTTTGCAGGTTTGGTTGATATTACAGGAGACTACCATGTGCTAAATATGAGTAAGATCGGTTCATAAATGATGCCACTATGGTTAAAAATAAGGTTATAAAGGGGGAAATATATCAAAATCGGGCGCTATATATATATGGGAGCTATATATTAATATCAACCGATATGGATAATATTTTGCACATAGAGTCAGTTCTATAGAAGATTAAAGTAAGCCAAATTTGAGTAAAATCGATTTATAAATAACGGTTTTATGGCCAAATTTGTCAACATCGGGCGATACATATATATGGGAGCTATAGCTAAATCTGAACCGATTTTGGCACATATAGTCACTACTATAGAAGACTAAATTTGGCCAATTTTGAGTAAGATCGGTTGATAAATAAGAGACTTATGGCCAAATTTGGCAAAATCGCCCGATACATATATATGGGGGCTATATCTAAATCTGAACCGATGCCGATTATTTTTGGCACATATTGTCAGTACCATAAAAGATTAGAGTAAGTCAAGTTTGAGTAAGATCACTTAATAAATAAGGTTTTATGGCCAAATTTGGGAAAACCGGTCGATACATATATATGGGACCTATATCTAAATCTGAACCAATTTCGATGATTTTTTGCACATATAGTTAGTGCTATAGAAGACTATATTTAGCCAAATTTGAGTAAGGTCGGTTGTTAAATAAGGGTTTTATGGCCAAATTTAGAAAAATCGGGCGGTACATATATATGGGAGCTATAGCTAAATCTGAACCGATTTGGATGAAATTTTGCAGACTTGAAGGGAAATGAAAAAGATTACCTTTTACTAAATTTGGTTACGATCAGTTTGAAAAAAAGCGTAACGTGACCCCTTTTGTCGAAATCGGCCGTTACATATATATGGGAGCTATATCTACATTTGAACCGATTTCTTCCAAATTCAATAGCGTTCGTCCGTGTGCCCAAAAAACACCCTGTACCAAATTTTATCAAAATCGGTTAATAATTGCGACCGGAATCCTGTGAACAACAAATACATGGACAGACGGACGGACACCAAGCGGTGGATCGACTCAGAAGGTGATTCTGAGTCGATTGGTATATATTTTATGGGGCCTAAAATCAATATTTCTGGTAGGCACATTTTTTGGCAGATCAAAGTTATTATACCCTGACCACTATGTGGTTTAGAGTATAAAAAGACCTATGGCTTTATAAGGGAGCCACCGTGGTGCAATGGTTAGCATGCCCGCCTTGCATATACAAGGTCGTGAGTTCGATTCCTGCTTCGACCGAACACCAAAAAGTTTTTCAGCAGTGGATTATCCCATCTCAGTAATGCTGGTGACATTTCTGAGGGTTTCAAAGCTTCTCTAAGTGGTTTCACTGCTATGTGGAACGCCGTTCGGACTCGGCTATAAAAAGGAGGTCCCATGTCATTGAGCTTAACATGGAATCGGGCAGCACTCAGTGATAAGAGAGAAGTTCACCAATGTGGTATCACAATGGACTGAATAGTCTAAGTGAGCCTGACACATCGGGCTGCCACCTAACCTAACCTAACCTAACCTAGGGTATAAAAAGATCTATGCCTTTATAAGACTTAGGATTTTATAAGTAGGTTCAGCAAAAAATTGATAAGTACTTTTTCTATTTTGGCAATTGGTACTTTGATCCAAAGATTTACTTTGATCCAAAGATTTTGACCTTTTTTAGGTTTTTGGTATTGATTCCGAGCCAAAGATGCTGCATCTTTAAAATAAAGACATTTTTTAGCGACCTATCTGGATTTAAATGTAGGACTAATAAAATAGAATTAGGATACAGGTCTCATTTATCAAATTTTCATTCTGTTTTCGTGGTTTATTAATAAAGGTACTCACGTACAAACAAATGTCCGTTTAAAAATCTAAATTATAACGGATACTTCAAAGTAAAAAACGTTTTCTTAATTCCAAAAGAAACTTTAAACCAACGACGCTAAATTCTCAAAATAAGTCAAAGCCTATATTTGAAGCGTTTTTATCATAAATCTAAAGTTTCAATATTTCAGTTAATTTAAGGACAATTTCTTTAAATCAAAAATGTGTTTCTTTACTTTAAGGAAAATAAGCCTTAGTGCAAAGACATGCGACTTTAACGGAGGGACGCAAATTTTCAAAATTTGTGTCCTATATTTAATGAAAAAAAATTTTGAAGCAAAGATTATACATTTTATTTTAATTAAAATTTCATTATTTTAAAGAAATTTGTCCTTAATATTTTGTAAATTTCGCATCCTAAAATTTAATCTGCGAAATCATAAATATCACGTAAATATGTTTTTCAATGTAGTAATATCTTTCATTTCATTTCAGACTTAACCATAGATTGTTATCGGTAAGTACTATAAACCATTATCTGCATTCAGTATATATTTTTTTCTCGAATTTAAATAAAGGTTTTTACATATTGAAACTATAGGACATTTTGGAATTATAAGAAGCATTTTCGGGTTTTAGAGAAATCTCAAAGCTTGCACTAAGAGTGAAAAAAATAACCATATAAAATATCGGCTTACTCATGATTTGAAATCTACATTTTGTAGATCCTCATTACTTGAATGAGTACGGGAAGTAAAGTCGAAAAATTCCACATCCAATTTTGGGAAATTTGTGTTTTTTATTCCCTCATGAAGTTAAATCGGGAGACCAGTATACACTCACCGATACAGACAAAATTTAATATATCATTTTATGGACCTTAATTAGATCTAGATTTTCAATTTCAGCACAAATGGATAACAAAAGTCAAATTCGCAGACTGGTTTTTACCAAAATATACTATATTTGGCCTACTAATGGGCCTCAAATACTAATGCATTCAAATTTAAGGCAAATCGGTGCGATGTCTAAATGCTCAAGAAATCAAGTCAAGGGTCTGTTTATATGGGTGTTGTATCAAACACTGGGTCGCTATAGTCCATCTTCGTTTTCGATCTGAGTCTATTCCTTGTCCAAAATTTAATTTTAAAGCAAATCACTGTAAAACTCTGGCTTCGTGCGAAAAATATACACTGTCTCAAACAATTGTCCGTACACCAAACTGTTGAACATATATTTCAACGTATCTCAGAAACTAGATAATATGATTTTATCCGATCTTTTGCCGTATCAAATAGAAAATATTCATTCAAATTTGATTTTTAAAATACAATTTACTTGAATCAAATCGGCCATATAACAGGTTGGTCTGTTATATGGCCCGGTCTGACACATAGATGGCGTCGCTAGTATTAAATGCATATTATTTTTATATAGTACCAACCTACAAATGGTTCGTGTCAAAATTTGACGTCTGTAAGTCAATTAGTTTGTAAGATAGAGCGTCTTTTGTGAAGCAACTTTTGTTATTGTGAAAAAAAAAAATGGAAAAAAATTAATTTCGTGTTTTGATAAAATACTGTTTTCTGAAGGGAAAAATACGGTGGAAGCAAAAACTTGGCTTGATAATGAGTTTCCGGACTCTGTCCCAGGGAAGTCAACAGTAATTGATTGGTATGCAAAATTCAAGCGTGGTGAAATGAGCACGGAGCACGGTGAACGCAGTGGACGCCCGAAAGAGGTGGTTACCGACGGAAACATCAAAAAAAATCCACAAAATGATTTTGAATGACCGTAAAATGAAGTTGATCGAGGTAGCAGAGGCCTTAAAGATATCAAAGGAACGTGTTGGTCATATAATTCATCAATATTTGGATATGTGGAAGCTCTGTGCAAAATGGGTGCCGCGCGAGCTCACATTTGACCAAAAACAACAACGTGTTGATGATTCTGAGCGGTGTTTGTAGCTGTTAACTCGTTATACACCCGAGTTTTTCCGTCGATATGTGACAATGGATGGAACATGGCTCCATCACTACACTCCTGAGTCCAATCGACAGTCGGCTGAGTGGACAGGGACCGTTGAACCGTCTCCGAAGCGTGGAAAGACTCAAAAGTCCGCTGGCAAAGTAATGGCCTCTGTTTTTTGGGATGCACATGGAATAATTTTTATCGGTTATCTTGAGAAGGGAAAAACCATCAACAGTGACTATTATATGGCGTTATTGGAGCGTTTGAAGGTCGAAATCGCGGCAAAACGGCCCCATATGAAGAAGAAAAAAGTGTTGTTCCACCAAGACAACGCACCGTGCCACAAGTCATTGAGAACGATGGCAAAAATTCATGAATTGGGCTTCGAATTGCTTCCCCACCCACCGTATTCTCCAGATCTGGCCCCAGCGACTTTTTCTTGTTCTCAGACCTCAAAAGGATGCTCGCAGGGAAAACATTTGGCTGCAATGAAGAGGTGATCTCCGAAACTGAGGCCTATTTTGAGGCAAAACCGAAGGAGTACTACCAAAATGGTATCAAAAAATTGGAAGGTCGTTATAATCGTTGTATCGCTCTTGAAGGCAACTATGTTGAATAATAAAAACGAATTTTGACAAAAAAATGTGTTTTTCTTTGTTAGACCGGGGACTTATCCGCCATCCTGTTAGTTTCTGAGATACAATGAAATATAGCTTTATCGGTTTGGTGTACGGACAATTGTTTCAGACATTGTATGTATACGTGAGCTATATGTAAATCTGAACCGATTTCTTTCGAAATCAATAAGGTTCTATTCTGACTCCAAAATAACAAAACTGCGACCTATGTTAGACTTTGATTACAAAAATCTGTTTACAGACAGACGGACATGGGTAGATTGACTGAGGGGCCGACCCTGAGTGTTATTGTCAAATACACTATGTGCCTATTTCGCCACATGTGGCGCAGGGTATTAAAAGTAGAAGTGTGCACGTGAGTACTATTTTCCTCACGCTCACACACACTCACGATGGAAAAATTTTACTCACGCACGTTCACGCAACATATTTTTTGGTAGGATTCACGCACACTCACGAAAAGAAAACTTTTCCTCACGCACACCCACGCACACTCACAAATGAAAATGTCGTGACTCACGCAAAATACCGTGACTCACAAAAAATGTCGTGACTCACGAATAATTTTATGAGGAATTTACCTTATCGACGTGTGTGAAAACATGAGCATGATTAAAATCGAGAGCGTTATTAAACTCTTAACATTCCAGGTGCCACTAAAGTTGTAAATGAATTCAACTCGTAAGCGTTTTATGTGCGTGGGCGGGATTATTTTCGTGAGTGTATTTTTCCGAAATTCGTTACTCACGCACACTCACGAAGAAATTATTTTCGTGACTCACGCCAACGCACGACATTTGGTTTATTAATCACGCACACTCATGCCGGTGCCATCAGTGTGACTCACGAAAATTTTCGCGAGTCACGACAATTTCGTGTCACGTGCAAACCTCTAATAAAAAGCTTGCAAATATTTTGACTCTACATTAAGGATTTTGGTACTGATTACGAGCTAATGAAGCGGAGAATTTTACTAAGGACACATTTAAGATACAATTCAGTTTCAAATTTAACTTTAGCGTATTTTATACTAGTTAGGACACAAATCTAAATTTAATCGTTTTTCCTTATTTAATAAAAAAACCGTGTAAACCACAAATTAAAATTCCAAATTTTAACTCAATTTCAGGTACAAATTGTGAAAGTTTTTCAAGTAAAACGCGTGTTTAAAATAATAATCTTCAAAGACATCTCCTATATCTTTTAGTTTCATATTCGAAATTTGAAGACCTCCGCTCTAAAGAATTTTGTTTTATTTAAAGTTACGCATTTTAAGTCTAATCTCTTAACTCTAAGTACAAAACGGCTTCATTGAAACGTTTGTCGACTTTTACTCAAGGAGGAAATATTTCCATTAGAGAATCTTTGTACACAGAAAAAAAAAATCACGAAAATTTTTCCAATTAAAGTCTTAATTGAGTCTTAAATAAATATTCAAAAATATTTCAATTAAAAAAATAATTAGATCAATTAATTTCGTGATTGAAGCAGAAATTTTATTTTTTTTTTGTGTACTCACTACAATATTTTTTTTATTTTTATAGTAAATCTTTTAAGGTACTTTAGTAAATAGTTTTCATATCCTCTAAAAGACGTCAACGTTTATCACAAAAAGTCTATACTTGTCTACGAAACAAACTTTCTTACAGCAAAAATCCCTTGGACCAACTGCAAAATTCCAACTTTCTTTTCATTACGAAAATATTCATTATTATTATGAAATATTTCATTATTAAACAGAAAATTTTTTACAGTAATGAAAACCTCTTTGGCTTAACAAATTTCATTAAAATTATGAATGTTTTTCTATCAGTGAGTTTCACAAGCAAATAAATATAGCAACCTCAATTATTTAATATTTAACTACTGAGTCTACCACACAAAAATATTTTACTTTGATGGCTATTAAATTAATCGTCAGTTCCAACAATTTATTTAAAAGAAATTATTTCGAAAAACAATTTCTTTTTTTTTTCAAGAATTAGGGGAGAGATATTAATAAACATAAGCGGTATTGGCTTCATTTCCAGTGAATCTCAAAGTAAAAAGAACAACCATCAATCTTAATCTTTTACCATTTACTTGAACTTCCATCAACTTGCTTTCACCGAATCTATCATTGGCTATCAAATTAAAATTTAAAATTTTAGGAAGTGATTTATTATTTGGTGGATACTTTATTTTAGGCGGAAATTATTTTCAACTAAAATGTTGATAAAAAAAATTGATAGCCATTCGATTGAATCACAAAGCGGTTCTGTTTACTGTAGACAGTTTTGTGAAATCGAAGGATAACAAGCATCTGCGTCAAGAATTATCTTATTCTGTGAGGGAATATTAAAATCAATACAAAATAAGGAAAAGCCAAAGTCCAACGGTGTCATCTATATTATGTCCTATAGTATACAATGGATTGATAAACAGTGAGTAAAGTAGAAAGTCGGGCTGGGCCGACTATACCATACCCTAAATCATCCCTACTGAATTAGTAGACATTGTTTGTGGGATATGAGTGGTATAGAATTGGGTGATAACCCGCTTTTCCATATGTAAGAACATTATGGGGTACATAGTTATGGGAGTTTTATCACAATCTGAACAGAAATGCCTGATATTAGAAGCTATACTTAATTCTGAACCTACAAAGTTTGTATGCCACTAATATTGCTTCCATTATTAAAAAAAAGAAATCGCTCAAATAGTTTTGGTAATGAATCCAAATTTGTGCAAATTGGCCAATATATTTATGTACAAGCTACATGTATGGCTAAATAAGTCGTCTAATACAACAAAATTTGAAATTTATGTAACGTTAGTTAATAAATAAAAGTATTATGTCAAACCTTGGGAAAATCTAGCGATGCATATATATGGGAGCTATATCTAAATCTTAACTAAATTGGATAATATTTGGCAAGTTTGATTGATAGCTCAGTAGCTTACCTTGTACTAAATTGAAATTAAATTGAAATAAATTTATCAGGGGTAAATTTTTAAAAAACAGGAGATACATATATATGGGAGCTATATCTAAATCTGAACCGATTTGGATTATATTTTGCACATAAAGTCAGTACTATAGAAGATTAGAGTACGCCAAATTTGAGTAAGATAGGTTGATAAATAAGGGTTTTATGGCCAAATTTTCGTAAATCGGCCGATATGGGACCTATATCTAAATCTGAAGCGATTTCGATGATTTTTTGCACATACAGTAAGTGCTATAGAAAATTAAATTTGGCCAGCTTTGAGTTAGATCGGTTGATAAATAAGGGACTTATGGCCAAATTTTGCAAAATCGGGCGATACATATATATGGGAGCTATATCTAAATCTGAGCCGATTTCAATGAAATTTGGCACGCTTAATGGATGGTCAATTGGATTACTTTGTGGTAAATTTGACGCTGATCAGTTTGTAAATGAACGCACCCTGACCCCATTTATCGAAATCGGACGATACATTTATATGGGAGCTATTGCCAGATCAAAGTTATTACACCCTGTCCACTATATGGTTTAGGGTATAACAAGGGTTGCGGCCGATGACAAGGCATCTTAAAACTTCTTAACATCATCTTTCAAATTGTGAATTAGTCCATACGGGATATATATTAGGCAAAACAAAGGCCGAATAAATACGTATATATATATATATTAGGTTTTTGACCGGTATATATAGGGAAGACATTATTGCGAACCGATATGAACACTTGTGCGGTAATTATAAAGCCAGAATTGAAATATGGTTATATGGGGGCTATATACTCGTAAAATTAGGAACACGATTCTACCAAAAATAACAGATTTTTACTGTTTGGTGGATTGGTAGAATTCTTGATGTTTTGGAAGATTTTGCAAAATATTCCTCTCTAACTAAGATGTGCTTCATAAATTTTCTATAGAAATAAAATTTTGACAAAATATTCTACAGAAATAAAATTCTAAAAAAAAAATATATATAGAAATAAAATTTTGACAAAATTTGCTAAAGAAATACATTTTTAACAAAATTTTCTATAGATATTATGTTTTGACAAAATTTTCTATAGAAATAAAACTTTGACAAAATTTTCTATAGAAATATAAAATTTTGACTAAATTTTCTATGGTAATAAAATTTTGGCAAGCCAAATCGCGGGATCGGTTTATATGGGGCCTATATATAATTATGGATCGATGTGGACCAATTTCTGCGCAGTTGTGAGAGACCACATACTTACACCATGTACCAAATTTCAGCAGGATCGGATGAAATTTGCTTCTCTTAGAGGCTCCGCAAGCCAAATCTGGGGATCGGTTTATACGGGGGCTATATATAATTATTGACCGATGTGGAGCAATTTTTGCATGGTTATTAGAGACCATATACTAACACCATGTACCAAATTTCAGCCGGATCGGATGTAATTTGCTTCTCTTAGCGTCTCCGCAAGCCAAATCTGGGGATCGGTTTATATGGGGGCTATATATAATTATGGACCGATATGGACCATTTTTTGCATGGTTATTAGAGACCATATACTAACACCATGTACCAAATTTCAACCGGATCGGATGAATTTTGCTCCTCCAAGAGGCTCCGCAAGCTAAATCTAAGCGTCGGTTTATATGGGGGCTAGACGTAAAAGTGGTTCGACATAGCCCATTTTCAATACCATCTGACCTACATCAATAGCAACTACTTGTGCCAAGTTTCAAGTCGATAGCTTGTTTCGTTCGGAAGTTAGCGTGATTTCAACAGACGGACGGACGGACATGCTTAGATCGACTCAGAATTTCACCACGACCCAGAATATATATACTTTATGGGGTCTTAGAGCAATAAACGGAATGAATGAAATTTAATATACCCCCCATCTTGTGGTGGAGGGTATAAAAATCATCAAAAAAAATCAAATCATAGAAAATTTGGTTAAAATTGTATTTCTAAAGGGTGAAAATTTGGTCAATATAAACTTGACGTATTTCTTTCAATTTTGCATTTAAAAAACCTGAACACCCCTCATTTTGAAGGTGTGTGTGTAGAATGTTGCTCCTATTTTGATTTTGGAATTCACTCTTCAGTTGTCAAAATGCCGTCTAAGCAAGAAGAGCAGCGTATCAAAATTTTGCTCGCGCATCGCGAAAATCCGAGCTACTCGCACGCAAAGCTGGCAAAATCGCTAAAAGTTGCCAAATCAACCGTTACAAATGTAATTAAAGTGTTTGGGGAACGTTTGTCGACAGCCAGGAGGTCTGGATCGGGGGGAAATCGAAAACCGGAAGCCGCTGAGACGACAAAGAGAGTTGCCGGTAGTTTCAAGCGAACCCCTAACCTCTCTCTCCGAGATGCCGCAAATAAGCTGGGTGTGTCGTCTACAACCGTGCATCGAGCCAAAAAACGAGCCGGACTATCGACTTACAAGAAGGTAGTGACTCCAAATCGCGATGATAAACAAAATACGACGGCCAAAGCGCGATCCCGGAGGCTGTACACGACGATGCTGACGAAGTTTGACTGCGTGGTAATGGACGACGAAACCTACGTCAAAGCCGACTACAAGCAGCTTCCGGGACAGGAGTTTTATACGGCAAAAGGAAGAGAGAAAGGTAGCAGATATTTTCAAGCACATAAAACTGTCAAGGTTCGCAAAGAAATATCTGTACCTGTGGCTTGAAAAGCAGCATTTTCATAGAGTCCGGGACTGTCAACCAAGAAATTTACGTGAAAGAGTGTTTGAATACACGTCTGCTGCCTTTCCTGAAGAAACACGGTTGTTCCGTACTGTTTTGGCCGGATTTGGCATCTTGCCATTACGGTAAAAAGGCCATGGAAAGGTACGCCGCCAACAACGTGCAGGTGGTTCCCAAGGACAAGAACCCTCCCAACACGCCAGAGCTGCGCCCAATTGAGAAATACTGGGCTATTGTCAAGCGGAACCTAAAGAAGACAAAAAAAAACTGCTAAGGACGAGCAGCAGTTCAAGGCAAACTGGCTTTCTGCGGCGAAGAAGGTGGACAAGGTGGCTGTACAAAATCTGATGGCAGGTGTCAAGCGTGAGGCCTGGCAATTCGGATTTGGAAAAGCGAAAGCCTAACTGAATATTTTCCTGAATTTTATAGTAATTGAACTTGAAAAAGAAATTTAATTTGATTTTTTAAATAAACGATTTCACCGATTTACACGCGTTTTCCCTTGACCAAATTTTGACCGTATCACCCTTTATAGAAAATTTTTCAAAATTTTATTTCTATAGGAAAAATTTTATTCTTATAGAAAATTTTGTCAACACTTTATATCTATAGAAAATTTTGTCCAAATTTTATTTTTACAAAAAAAAATTTATTTCAAAAATTTTTTTGTCAATAGTTTATTTCAATAGAAACTTTATGAATCTACAAAACAGTAAAAAATGGTAAAAAAATTACCATTCTACCAAGTGTGGCAACCGGCTCAGGGACCGGCTCTAAGCATTTTGGCTAAAGACACCATGTGCATATTTCGTCTCCTTGTGTGCGTTTCAAATATATACACTATCTTATAATACTCTGTTCCTCATTGTGGCGGAAAAAAATCACATTTGACGTTTCACATCTGTGGACAAATATGGGTTAGACAATATTCATCTCAAAAATGTTGAGATCCTATAACAAAAAAACTAAAATATTCTCATTTTGGAATATGTTTATTTCTTCAATGCAAGCTATTTATAATTTTTAGAGTTGAGTTCATATTTGAGAAACATTCACATTTAGAGCAGAATAACTCTATATAGAATAATTGCGATGAAAAGGTACCAAATGGCTCGCGGTCGTGCCACGGTGCTTTTGACAGTCGAAATGTATCAAAACAAGCACAAAAGTGTCAAGTTTACCAACCCTGAAATCTGTTTAACTTAATTTCGAATACTGGGGTCATATGAGTGTAATTCATCTTGAAATATTTTGTCGCCCTATTAAGGATTTTACATTTTTCCAAATTCATACATTCATTTTATTTTCGGAGAGTGAAAAATCATAAATCAATTGTATCTTTTGTATAAATTTCCCTTTTTTCCCGATTGTGGTTTGGCCAACCATTACCACCACCAACATCACATTCGATTTGTAGTACGTCCCAGTTTTTGGCATTGTTGTCCAATCGTATCATATGACATGGAATTTAGCTTTGCTAAGCATTCCTTGCTTCTACACATCAAACCATATCCAATAACCACCATTTAACTACAATGCCAGACCTTGGATATTTGGTTGCAGTTAGGAGGCATTGCCTATAACAAAGAGCATATTCGCTTTGGACCGCCCATCCATCGAAAACAAACCGAAATAAACGAAAATAAATAAAATCCAGACGAAACGGTCGAAACTCCTCACAGATAGATAGTTCGACTACAATAGAAACAAAACAATATCCAATTCACTTTAGGGCTTTTAACAACAAAAGAGAGTGTTGAAATATCCAAATGTCGTGATGACAAAACAAAAATAAAAATAAAACGACAATATATAACAGAAGATAGAAAATGACACAGATTCAAATTCAGAAAAGCTAAGCTAACGACCGAAAAGTCGACATGGCAGTCGACTAGAGATGTCTGTTTAAGATATGATATCCTCTCTAAGCCCAGAGAGGGAAGATGATCACCTCAAATGCATCAATTCTCTTAGAGGCTCCGCAAGCCAAATCTGGAGATCGGTTTATATGGGGGCTATATATAATTATGGTCCAATTTGGACCAATTTTTTGCATGGGTGTGAGAGACCAGAATATATATATATATATATATATATATATATATATATATATATATATATATATATATATATATATATATATATATATATATATATATATATATATATATATATATATATATATATATATATATATATATATATATATATATATATATATATATATATATACTTTATGGGGTCTTAGAGCAATATTTCGATGTGTTACAAACGGAATGACAAAGTTAATATACCCCCATCCTATGGTGGAGGGTATAAAAAGGCCGATTGAATACGTATATAATTAAGTTTGGCAAAATTTTCTATATAAATAAAATTTTGACAAAATTTTCTATAGAAATAACATTTTGACAAAATTTTCTACAAAAATAAAATTTTGGTAGATTATTTTGGCTCGAGTGGCAACCATGATTATGAACCGATATGGACCAATTTTTGTGTGATTGGGTATCGGCTATATATAACTATAGACCGATATGGATCAATTTTGGCATGGTTATTAGCGGCCATATACTAACTCCGCGTTGCAAATTTCAACCGGATCGGATGAATTTTGCTCCTACAAGAGGCTCCGGAGGTCAAATCTGGGGAACGGTTTATATGGGGCTATATATAATTATGGACCAATATGGACCAATTTTGGCATGGTTGTTAGAGACTGATAAGGTGGCTGATAAGTCCCCGGTCTAACAAAGAAAAACACATTTTTTTTTGTCAAAATTCGTTTTTATTATTCAACATAGTTCCCTTCAAGAGCGATACAACGAATATAACGACCTTCCAATTTTTGTACCCACCGCCATAGAATGGTGACGGGGGTATAATAAGTTTGTCATTCCGTTTGTAACTCATCGAAATATATATATATATAAAAGTATATATATTCTTGATCAGGGAGAAATTCTAAGACGATATAACGATGTCCGTCTGTCCGTCTGTCTGTTGTAATCACGCTACAGTCTTCAATAATGAAGCAATCGTGCTGAAATTTTGCACAAACTCGTCTTTTGTCTGCAGGCAGGTCAAGTTCGAAGATGGGCTATATCGGTCAGGTTTTGATATAGTCCCCATATAAACCGACCTTCCGATTTGGGGTCTTGGGCTTATAGAAATCGTAGTTTTTATCCAATTTGCCTGAAATTTGAAATCTAGAGGTATTTTATGACCATAAAGAGGTGTGCCAAAAATGATGAGTATCGGTCCATGTTTTTGGTATAGCCTCCATATAGACCGATCTCCCGATTTTACTTCTTGGGCTTATAGAAACCGCAGTTTTTATTCAATTTACCTGAAATTAGAAATCTAGAGGTATTGTAGAACCACAAATACGTGTGCCAAAAATTGTGAGTATCGGTCCATGTTTTGGTATGGTCCCCATATAAAACGACCTCCCGATATTTTGGTATAGCCCCCATATAGACCGATTTCCCGATTTTATTTCTTGGGCTTCTAGAATCCGAAGTTTTTATCCTATTTGCCTGAAATTGGAAATCTAGAGGTATTTTCGGGTCATAAAGAGATATGCCGAAAACGGTGAGTATCGGTCCATAGAATCCGAAGTTTTTATCCTATTTGCCTGAAATTGGAAATCTAGAGGTATTTTCGGGTCATAAAGAGGTGTGCCGGAAACGGTGAGTATCGGTCCATATTTTAGTATAGCCCCCATAAGAACGATTTAACTCCTTGGGTTTCTAGAAACTGTAGTTTTTATCTGATTTGCCTGAAATTGTAAATATTCTGTTATTTAAGGCTCACAAAAACGTGTATCGGATTAAGTTTTTATCGGTCCATTTGGTAATGCCTCCATATAGACCGACTTCACTTCTTGAGGATGTAGAAGGCGCACTGATCATGAAAATTGCTTGAAACTCAATGTAAAATTTCCAGATTTTACTTCTACAGATTTAAGATTTCAAATTAAGACGTTATTTTATAATTTTCTTGCACACTTACAAGAGATGTTAATGATTCCTCTAAAACTCAAACAACAATGGTTCTTATAAATCCAGAATCTGATATAGTCCTCATATGTGAAATCTTTAAATTTATCTTCGGGAAGTGTCCTCAAGTCCTCCTGAAATTTCAAAGGAAACACTAAATTTTGGTTCATTTAATATTCGGCCCGTCTGAACTTAGTGCTGTGTATACTTGTTTGATACCATTTTGGTAGTAATCCTTCGGTTTTGCCTCAAAATAGGCCTCAGTTTCGGCGATCACCTCTTCATTGCAGCCAAATTTTTTCCCTGCGAGCATCCTTTTTAGGTCCGAGAACAAGAAAAAGTCGCTGGGGGCCAGATCTGGAGAATACGGCGGGTGGGGAAGCAATTCGAAGCCCAATTCATGAATTTTTGCCCTCGTTCTCAATGACTTGTTGCACGGTGCGTTGTCTTGGTGCAACAACACTTTTCTCTTCTTCATTTGGGGCCGTTTTGCCGCGATTTCGACCTCCAAACGCTCCAATAACGCCATATAATAGTCACTGTTGATGGTTCTTCCCTTCTCAAGATAATCGATAAAAATTATTCCATGCGCATCCCAAACAACAGAGGCCATTACTTTGCCAGCGGACTTTTGAGTCTTTCCACGCTTCGGAGACGGTTCACCGGTCGCTGTCCACTCAGCCGACTGCCGATTGGACTCAGGAGTGTAGTGATGGAGCCATGTTTCATCCATTGTCACATATCGACGGAAAAACTCGGGTGTATTACGAGTTAACAGCTGCAAACACTGCTCAGAATCATCAACACCGGTCGCTGTCCACTCAGCCGACTGTCGATTGGCCTCAGGAGTGTAGTGATGGAGCCATGTTTCATCCATTGTCACATATCGACGGAAAAACTCGGGTGTATTACGAGTTAACAGCTACAAACACCGCTCAGAATCATCAACACGTTGTTATTTTTGGTCAAATGTGAGCTCGCGCGGCACCCATTTTGCACAGAGCTTCCGCATATCCAAATATTGATGAATGATATGACCAACACGTTCCTTTGATATCTCTAAGGCCTCTGCTATCTCGATCAACTTCATTTTACGGTCATTCAAAATCATTTTGTGGATTTTTTTGATGTTTTCGTCGGTAACCACCTCTTTCGGGCCTCCACTGCGTTCACCGTCTTCCGTGCTCATTTCACCACGCTTGAATTTTGTATACCAATCAATTATTGTTGATTTCCCTGGGGCAGAGTCCGGAAACTCATTATCAAGCCAAGTTTTTGCTTCCACCGTATTTTTCCCTTCAGAAAACAGTATTTTATCAAAACACGAAATTCCTTTTTTCCATTTTTTTTTTCACAATAACAAAAGTTGCTTCACAAAAGACGCTCTATCTCACGAACTAATTGACTTACAGACGTCAAATTTTGACACAAATCATTCGAAGGTTGGTACTATATAAAAATAATATGCATTTAATACTAGCGACGCCATCTATGTGTCAGACCGGGGACTTAACAGCCAACCGGTTACATCAATGACAACTACTTGTGCCAAGTTTGAAGTCGATAGCTTGTTTCGTTCGGAAGTTAGCGTGATTTCAACAGACGCACGGACGGACGGACGGACATGCTTAGATCGACTCAGAATTTCACCACGACCCAGAATATATATACTTTATGGGGTCTTAGAGCAATATTTCGATGTGTTACAAACGGAATGACAAAGTTAATATACCCCCATCCTATGGTGGAGGGTATAAAAATTATACCGTAAAATTCAGCATATGCTGCAAAGCCTCTTGAATAGTTTTAAATAAATTTTCATTTTATTTTGCCCAATTTTTTTTTTCTTAAGGTGTGTTTTACTAAAAGCTTCCTTATTAAATGAAGCCCGCCTAGAGGCGGGCTTGGGCATTGGAGGATTAATCTACCCCCCATCCTATGGTGGAGGGTATAAAAATATTTAATTACGGACCCCTCTATAGTTAAGTTTTAAGAATCTGTATTGTCATCTCTATTGACAATGAGCATAAAAACGATTTGCATAAAGTGGTATTGACATTGTATGCAAATTTTTAGTGAAAATTATTGACAAATTCAAAAAAGGACATGCAACCAAAGGAATGGAACGAAACGTGGTAAACTCGAATAACAGTTCTGTGGAGAAACTAAATATGTGAATTTGCCACATAAAATGCATGATAAACTTTCAAATATGCAGAATAAATTAACAATTTAGGATTTTTAATTGCTGACATTTGAAAGAATCGCAAAAACTAAAACTATTGCCCTGTCAAGAGTCAATTCATGAAGTCAATAAGAGCAACTGAACTACATTCAAATTAAAAATTGACCATACAATTAGAACACAGTTTGAAGCTAAAATGTATTTTTCATTTGCTAATTATTATAGTGACTTTTTTTTAAAATTCTCACTCTCCCCCCTTCTAAATGGTCTTTTTATCGTAGATTTTCTATAGACAAAAGCTTATAAGATTTACTTTGACCTAATTTATGGTCTTTATTTTATTAGCATATTCTTGACTCATATTATGGAATGCTAAAAGAAATTTCAATGAACTCCATCACCATATATATGGAAATGAAGGTATATTCAATATCCAACATTAATTACAAGGTAGAATAACAGAAAACTCATATTCACTCACACCAATTCTCCACCACCCCCTACATCGAAATCTCGGAGTATAATGAAAAACATTTTGACACAGATACTGCTGATTGTAAATGTTCTACGAACGCCTACCGTTTTTCCCTCATTAATTCATAGTTTCATATTTGTGTTGGGTTTGGGGAATTCATTTGTGTTTTTATGGTAACTGATGGATAATAGGGTGGAATATTGAAATTGAGGTTTGAACATGTTCAAAGATTTTGATATTTCGGGCTCCCTTAGACTATTCAGTCCATTGTGATACCTAACTGGTGAACTTCTCTCTTATCACGGGGTGCTGCCCGATTCTATGTTTAGCTCAATCACAAGGGACCTACTTTTTGTACGAACGGCGTTGCATACTGCAGTGAAACCACTTATAGAAGCTTTGAAAAAGTCAGAAATTTCACCATATTTCACTGCTGAAAAAGTTTTTGGTGTTCTATCGAACTGGGATTGAACCCACACTGAAAAAACAGTGAACCCACCAGGAAAGATAACTTTCGATTAATTTTAGAAAATTTGGAACTTTTTTAGAAAATTTTAACTAAACGGTATTACAAGCGCTGGCATCACTCCGATATGGCAAAAATAAGTAAATATTTTTCGACAAATTCAAGAAAATTTTGTAGTTTTAAAAGAAATCTTGGAGTTCAAAATTGCAAGAATGTCTTTAGTGACATACGAAGTTCACGATGGACACATTTTTGGTAAAATTTACAAATTTAAAGAAATAATGAACTATTTTGTAAGAAATACGAAATTAGGAAATCTTTATGCTTTATTTGTGTATAACTTTTTCCCGTTTTTTAGTTCATTTAACTAACATACGCAAACAATTATTTGACTAAAATAAACTTTTTCTAAACATAATGATTCTATGAACTAATATAAAGTTAATATGGCTTTAGTGAAATAGAGAGTTCACTTTTTTTTGAGTGCACGACCCTATCGCACCACGGTGGGGGTATATGTTATAGAAGCGATTTTTTAGGGTGTATTTGGGGATATTTTGGACCAAATTTCTCCGATTTGCTTGGAACTTTTAGGAATAGTTAGGAGTAGCGTCGATAAAGACCCGCTTCGTTATTTTTCGATATTTGGTCAGGGAAGGAGACCTCCACTTTTTTTAAGTACAGTAAAAATACAAAATTTTCCCGACTTACTTCACCCAGAAAAAAGTGCCTTCGAAACTAAAGGAAAATTTTTTCATCAATATAGTTTATCCATTTTATTTCCATTAAGGTAAAATTTTGTGAGAAATAATAAAATTTACTCGTTTCAGTAAAAAAATCCTAAACTGTAAGCAGTTAGGAATAGTTCATTAACTAGAATAAGGCATGGAATTTTACTAATACTGTTTTCTTCGCTGGGTATAAGAATTTACTACTGAACAAGAAAATTTTATTCACCGATAAGAAAGCATTCGTAAAAATAAACAAAACCCGAACTAAAACCAAGTTTCCTCAAAATTAGTAAAATTTCTTATAAAATGATAATTGCGACTTCCTTTATAATAGAAAGTTTTTCATACATACGAACAACACTTGGCATAGAAAAATATTTTAGTTCATTCGTACTAAGAAGTATGCAATCCAATCAAAACTTAAGGAAACACACTTGTTAGAATATCGGAAATTTTCCTATATTTCTATTGTCTACCTGTAATCGATACCTGTCATCGCAATCGATGTGTTTGCGCGTGGGTGTATCGATATGTTTGCGCGTGGGTTGTTTTTTTAGTTGGAATCGCGTTGTTGTGGTATACGGAAAGATTGTTAAAAGATAATATTGTAAAATAATATAATAAATAACAAATAAAATATATAAAATATTTGTTATTTTAAATTAGTGAGAACAATTTTCGTTTTTTTTTTTTAATAAATCTATCAATGTTCGTGATAGTGTATAAAGAAAGAAAACACCAGCAGAATAGCAACCCTTTCATTTGTCTTCATTTTGGAATCTTTAATTATCAGGTAATATTCAGTGACGCTAACCTTTTGTAACAAAAATGGTTTATGATTTTTTATATTTGTAGGTATTGAAATTGTAAAAGGAGGACAAAATCGTTAGGCAGCAACTTATTAAAAGTGAAAAGTACAAGAAGAAGAAAAAGTGCGTTTTACAGTTGATAATATCACATGGAAATTGGAAACAGCGGAATAATAAACTAATATTTCAAGGAGATTCGATGCTGTTGATTCTTAATAAATATATTCAATGTATTAATAAAACATGTCTTTTATTGAAGATAAAATTGCTCATATAAATAAATAAAATTGTATTTAAAAACGAAGGTAAGCAGTTCTAATTATGAAGTAAAAGTTTTACCACAAATGTGTAAGATTTGTCGAAATGAATGAAAAAATTTCAATAAAATCATTCCATATATGAATTCAAATTAGTTAAATTTTTTCATTCTGTAGTATAGTGGTATATAAATATAGGAAAATGTTAACTAATATATGGAATGCATTATACCTAATTTCTACGAAAATCACATCGTTCAAACAAATAAAAATGTCTTTGGCGCTATACGAAGTTCAACTTTCTTCACAATGAGTTCATTTTAACTTAAAGAAGGGGTCACTTTTTTCTGGGTGTTGAAATTTAAAGAGGACGTGGGGAAGGTTAGAATGTTAACATGGGGTGCCAGAGTGTTTTGATATTTGGACGGAGATATTTGAAATTTGATCAAAATTCTCCAATTTGACAAATATCCGCTACTTCCTTCTTCGATATTTGGTTGAAACGGGGGACCTCTGTTACGTTCGCCTTTCTCTAAGTACAGTGAAAAACCCAACTTTTCTGATTTACTTGAAATTTACCGAGAACGTGGGGGGAATTATGAAATTTATATGGGGAATCTGACTTTTGTTTTAATATTTGGACGTGGAGGAAAAAATTCTCCTTGTCCGACCTTTTGAAAGTTGAACCAAATGTTTGTTGTATGTTACGATGGCTTTATTTTCTTCCTTAACCTACAGAACATGGGGGGGGGGGGAAATTATGAAATAGATATGGGGTATCTGATTATTTTAATATTTGCACGGGGAGGAGGAAATTCAGCTTGTGCGATCTTTTGAAAATTATACTCTGCGCCACACTGCGGAACATGGTATTATAAGTTAGTGCATATGTTTGCAACCCCCAGAAGGAGACGAGATAGACAAATGGTGTCTTTGGCAAAAATGCTCAGGGTGGGCTCCTGGGTCGATATACCCATGTCCGTCTGTCCGTGAACACATTTTTGTAATCAAAGTCTAGGTCGCAGTTTTAGTCCAATCGACTTAAAATTTGGCGAAAGTATGTGTTTTTGCTCAGAATAGAAACCTATTGATTTTGGAAGAAATCGGTTCAGATTTAGATATAGCTCCCATATATATATTTCGCCCGATATGGACTTATATGGCCCCAGAAGCCAGAGTTTTACCCTAATTTGTTTAAAATTTTGCACAAGAAGAACAATTAGTACTATAGTCAAGTGTGCCAAATTTTATTGAAATCGGTTCAGATTTAGATATAGGTCCCATATATATCGTTCGCCCGATTTACACTCATATGACCACAGTTACCAATCTTTTACTCCGATTTAATTGAAATTTTGCACAAGGAGTAGAATTAGCATTGTAGCTATGCGTGCCAAATTTGGTTGAAATCGGTTCAGATTTAGATAAAGCTCCCATATATATCGTTCGCCCGATTTAAAATCATATGACCACAGTTGCCAATTTTTTACTCCGATTTAATTGAAATTTTGCACAGGGAGTAGAATTAGCTTTGTAGCTATGCGTGCCAAATTTGGTGGAAATCGGTTCTGATTTATATATAGCTCCCATATATAGCTTTCGGCCGATTTACACACATATGACCACAGAGTCCAATTTTTTACTCCGATTTAATTGAAATTTTGCACAGGGAGTAGAATTAGCTTTGTTGCTATGCGTGCCAAATTTGGTTGAAATTGGTTCAGATTTATATATAGCTCCCATATATAGCTTTCGGCCGATTTACACACATATGACCCCAGAGTCCAATTTTTTGCTCCGATTTAGTTGAAATTTTGCACAGAGAGTAGAATTAGCATTGTAGCTATGCGTGCCAAATTTGGTTGAAATCGGTTCAGATTTAGATATATCTCCCATATATAGCTTTCGCCCGATTTACACTCATGTGACCACAGAGGCCAATTTTTAACTCCGATTTAGTTTTGTACAGGGCGTAGAATAGCATTGTTGCTATGCGTACCAAATTTGGTTGAAATCGGTTCAGATTTAGATATAGCGCCCATATATATTTTTGGTCAAAATACCAACATTTTCCTTGTAAAATCGCCACTGCTTAGTCGAAAAGTTGTAAAAATGATTCTAATTTTCCTAAACTTCTAATACATATATATCGAGCGATAAATCATAAATAAACTTTTGCGAAGTTTCCTTAAATTTGCTTCAGAGTTAAATGTTTCCCATATTTTTTTACTAACATTGTGTTCCACCCTAGTGCATTAGCCGACTTAAATTTTGAGTCTATAGATTTTGTAGAAGTCTATCAAATTCTGTCCAGATCGAGTGATATTTAAATGTATGTATTTGGGACAAACCTTTATATATAGCCCCCAACACATTTGATGGATGTGATATGCTATCGAAAATTTAGATCTATAAAGTGGTGCAGGGTATAATATAGTCGGCCCCGCCCGACTTTAGACTTTCCTTACTTGTGTTTTTTTATACCCACCACCATAGGATGGGGGGTATATTAACTTTGTCATTCCGTTTGTAACACATCGAAATATTGCTCTAAGACCCCATAAAGTATATATATTCTGGGTCGTGGTGAAATTCTGAGTCGATCTGAGCATGTCCGTCCGTCCGTCCGTCCGTCCGTCCGTCCGTCTGTTGAAATCACGCTAACTTCCGAACGAATCAAGCTATCGACTTGAAACTTGGCGCAAGTAGTTGTTATTGATGTAGGTCGGATGGTATTGCAAATGGGCCATATCGGTCCACTTTTACGTATAGCCCCCATATAAGCGGACCCCAAAATTTGGCTTGCGAAGCCTCTAAGAGAAGCAAATTTCATCCGATCCGGTTGAAATTTGGTACATGGTGTTAGTATATGGTCTCTAATAACCATGCAAAAATTGGTCCACATCGGTCCATAATTATATATAGCCCCCATATAAACCGATACCTCGATTTAGCTTGCGAGGCCTGTAAGAGAAGCAAATTTCATCCGATCCGGTTGAAATTTGGTACATGGTGTTAGTATGTGGTCTCTAATAACCATGCAAAAATTGGTCCACATCGGTCCATAATTATATATAGCCCCCATATAAACCGATACCTCGATTTAGCTTGCGAGGCCCCTAAGAGAAGCAAATTTCATCCGATCCGGCTGAAATTTGGTACATGGTGTCAGTATATGGTCTCTAACAACCATGCAAAAATTGGTCCACATCAGTCGATAATTATATATAGCCCCCATATAAACCGATCCACCGATTTGGCTTGCGAGGCCTCTAAGAGAAGCAAATTTCATCCGATTCGGCTGAAATTTGGTACATGGTGTTAGTATATGGTCTCTAACAACCATGCAAAAATTGGTCCACATCAGTCCATAATTATATATAGCCCCCATATAAACCGATCCACCGATTTGGCTTGCGAGGCCTCTAAGAGAAGCAAATTTCATCCGATCCGCCTGAAATTTGGTACATGGTGTTAGTATATGGTCTCTAACAACCATGCAAAAATTGGTCCACATCAGTCCATAATTATATACAGCCCCCATATAAACCGATCCCCCGATTTGGCTTGCGAGGCCTCTAGGAGAACCAAATTTCATCCGATCCGGCTGAAATTTGGTACGTGATGTTAGTAGATGGTCTCTAACAACCATGCAAAAATTGGTCCACATCGGTTCATAATTATATATAGCCCCCATATAAACCGATCACCAGATTTGACCTCCGGAACCTCTTGGAAGACCAAAATTCATCTGATTCAGTTGAAATTTGGTACGTGGTGTTAATATATGGCCTCAAACTCCCATGCAAAAATTGGTCGATATCGGTCCATAATTAAATATAGGCCCCATATAAACCGATCCCCAGATTTGACCTCCAGAGCTCCTTGGAAGAGCAAATTTCTTCCCACTCGGTTGAAATTTGGTACGTGATGTTAGTATATGGTATCCAACAACCATGCAGGAATTGGTTCCTATCAGTCCATAATTATATATAGCTCCCATATAAACCGATCCCCAGATTTGACCTCCGGTGCCTTTTGGAGAAGCAAAATTCATCCGATCTGCTTGAAATTTTGTACGTGGTGGTAGTATATGATATTTAACAACGATGCCAAAAGTGGTCCATATCAGTCCATAATCGTACATAGCCCCATATAAACCGATCCCGAGATTTGGTTTTGGAACCTCTTGGAGGAGCAAATTTCATCCGAGTGAGTTGAAATTTGGTACATTGTGCTAGTATATGGTCGTTAACAACCATGCCCATATCGATTCGTAATTATTTGTAGACTTAACTATACATAACTTTTTTGTCTAATATATACCATGTATGGACTAAATCACACCTTAGAAAACGATGTTAAGAAGTTTTAAGTTACCACAACCCAAGTAATTCGATTGTGGATGACAGTCTTTCGTAGAAGTTTCTACGCAATCCATGGTGGTGGGTACATAAGATTCGGCCTGGCCGAACTTGCGGCCGTATATACTTGTTTTTATAAAATATTGGTCTGAATATTACAAAAAAATTTTGGAACCTCATTTGGTATACCGGTATGGAGTGAGCGTCTAAATACAAATGTCTCGAAGGAAACATATGTTGTGAACGAGTCCTTATTTTATTGTTTGCTATGACATCTGTGAAAATTATTTAATATACAGTGGCGTGCAAAAATTAGTTCATAATTATTTTTTTATTTCTAAGCGAATAAAATAAGCAGTAAAAAAGAAACACAAAATAATTTTGCCTTTATTCCTTCTTCAATTCTAAATAAAACAACAAAAAACTCAAAACAAAAAGGAGAGAATTCAAAGAGATAAACAAACATGACAAAAAATACTCACATGTACTCAATTCTACACTTTTCTATACCGGTGTCAGTTGGAACATTTTCTAGTACTTGGTCCATAACCTTTTATTTGTTAATACCATATTTATAGGTTTTGGCATACTTTCAACCAATTCCTGTATAATTTCATCTGGTATATTCTTCCACTCATGCTGTACTCGTTCCCACAGGTCTTCTAATTTTGATGGAACTGATTAGTAAAATCCCAGCCGTCTTTCCACGATTGACCATAAATTTTCAACCGGGTTGAGGTCAGGGCTTTGCGCTGGCCATTTCATCACTTGAAATTTTTGCTCACAAAACCATTTTTTCACTATTTTTTCATTATGCTTCGGACCACCATCCTGTTGAAATACGATTTCATCTTCAGGATAGGCACTCTTGTCAACAAACTCGGTAAGATGAGTCTGCAAAATGGCGAGGTAGTCTTCCTCCTTCATTATACACTCAAAAAAAAAGTGAACTCTCTATTTCCATAAAGCCAATTTCACTTTATTTTAGTTGATGGAATTATTGTGTTTGGAGAAAGTTTCGTCTACTCTAATAATTTTTTGTGTACGTTAGTTAAATTAACTAAAACCGAGGAAAAAATATACACAAATGAAGGATAAAGATTAACTAAATTCACGTCTTCCACAAAATAGTTCAATATTTCTTTAAATTTGTACATTTTACTACAAATGCGTTCATCATGAACTTCGTATGTCACTAAAGACATTCTTGCAATTTTGAACTCCAATTTTTTCCTTAAAACTACAAAATTTTCTTTAACAAGTGAAAAAATTTAATTATGTCTAATAAATTTTCTTGAATTTGTCCAAAACTATTTACTTATTTTTATGACACCGGCGTGATGCCAGCGTTTGTTTTACTGTCTAGTTAAAATTTCCCAAAAATAATCAAAATTTTCTAAAATTAACCGAAATTTTTCTTCCTGGTGGGTTCACTGTTTTTTCAGTGTACCATCAAGGGTATATATATAGGCCGTAAGTTTGGTCAGGCCGAAGAAAAATTTTAGCAACATAAATTTAAATCGGCTATAAAAAATTTCGCTTATTTTTTTCCTACACTCAAGAAAAATGAACTCTATATTTCACTAAAGCCGATTAAATTCTATTTTAGTTCAAGGATTTATTACTTTTTAAGAAAGTTTCCACGACTTTAATAATTTTTTGCGACCTTTAGTTAAATTAACTAAATACACACGCAAAAAAATAATTCTTTCCTCCCAAACGAAATTTTAGACAAACAAAGTTCGTTTCTCATTTGCTTTTCGCTGAAAGGAAGTGTATTTGGAAGAAAAGTATATACTTTTTGTGATAAACGTTTATTCTTTTCCAGGATGTAAAAACAATTTCATAAAGACTAATTCAAAAAAATTTTTTTCTGGCTAATTGCATTTTCCCTCAGATCTTTCTCACTTCCACGAATTTTTTTGTTTGTTCTTAGCACCTTTTTCTGTAATACAAACAATGTAGAAGAAATTATACGATTTTATAAATTCTTAATTTTTTTTACCTTTCGCCTGGACGGAGAATCGAACCGCGGACCATACAATTTGTAAGCCAACACACTATCCACTGAGCTATGTAGCCGTTATTGTCATCAATAGACAATTACCCATATAAGTTATATTTATATAGCATAGTTTGAGGCGCCCACGAGCCGACTAAACAAACTTTATTTAACAGAAAAATACATTTAGTTGGGCACCGTGGAGCAGTGGTTGCTACGTCCGACTCGCATGCCAAGGGTCGTGGGTTCGATCCCTGCTTCGACCAAAGTTTTTTTTTTTTACATATATTCCAAATATGGTCGGAAGATTCCGAAAAAATGTTCAACATTACATTCTACTATATTACATTTTTACTATGAACTGTAAAATGTGTCTTATTAAAGACCTTAAGTCAGAAAATAACAGTGTTTGATATAAACGAAATGGACTGTTTTGTTGTTTCAAAAATAACTTTTTTTATTGAAAAAATAAAAATTTTGTAACAAACGAATTTTTTTGGTGATAAAAGTGTATAATTTTCGAAGCAATTCAAAAAACTCTAACAAAAGAAAAACGTTTTCGGTACACGTTTTCCAAACGTTTTTTTTTTCTTTGCGTGCATGTCTCCCACAAAATAGTTTAGAATATCTTAAAATTTTAAAATTTTACCAATTATGCGCCTATCATGAATTTCATATGGTACTAAAGACATTTTTGATATTTTGCACTACCAGTTTTTCCTTCAAATCACGAAATTTTCTTTAATAAGAGAAAAATAATAATTTTGTTTAATAAATTTCCTTGAATTTGTCGAAAATTATTTACTTATTTTTGTGAAATCGGCGTGACACAGTTTAGTTAAAATTTTCTAAAATTAACTAAAATTTTCTTTCCTGGTGGTTTCACTGTTTTTTCAGTATAGATGTGAAAAAATATAATTAATTTTAGTTTCCTTCACACACCATCAATACACCCTCATATAATCAACCCACAATTTTAAGCATTGCCTTGAGACACTATAATGTAAATTTTAATGAATAATATTAACTGAGTAATATTAAACAGAAGAACATTTAATTAAGTATGATTTAATAGAGCGTCTGGGTGCGTGTATGATGGCCTACTATTACTGTATGTGACACCACCACAAACCGCATAGCGATCTTTTACTCCGCCGTATCACTTTGATACTTGGCATACGCTTCGGTGGTTTTTAACAGGAAAAAGTGTTACAAAGGAAAAACCAAATAATTTTAGGTTATGTTTTTTTTTTTTTTTTGTAATAGAGTAAAAGGGAAAAATGGTATAATTTATGTCCCCAATATTTACTACTGCATAAGATTGTCGAAGAAAACAAAAACCTTGGTGGGTATAGCATTCTGGCTAATGCCAGATTTTTTGAGCGAAACTTTTGCTTGCCAATTTCGAGAGTAAATTTCGAGAGGAAAATGGAACTATTTTTAACTAGAAAGAAATTATTTTTTAAATGGTTAATAAAATATTTTATATAGTAAGTACTAACTCCTACGAAGTTTTTTACTTCCGCATTCTTAAATAATATTTTATTAGTTTATAAACAATTGTGGTGGGTAATTTTATCGTTGTGCCACTAAATGCCATACTTGTTCCATATTTGTCCCACCTTTTTTGCATTTGTTATGTCACTCGTTTTAATCCCTTTAAAATTACGGATGTGATCGGTGGTTTTACGTAAAATCGAACCAATGCGTTCCATACTTTAATTCTTAGCACTTTTTCCATCTCATAGACATATTATTTTGCATAAATAAGTTAACATCCCTAGGTTTAGGTTAGGTGGCAGCCCGATATATCAGGCTCACTTAGACTATTCAATCCATTGTGATACCACATTGGTGAACTTCTCTCTTATCACTGAGTGCTGCCCGATTCCATGTTAAGCTCAATGACAAGGGACCTCCTTTTTATAGCCGAGTCCGAACGGCGTTCCACATTGTAATGAAACCACTTAGAGAAGCTTTGAAACCCTCATGTCACCAGCATTACTGAGGTGGGATAATCCACCGCTGAAAACCAATTTGTGTTCGGTCGAAGAAGGAATCGAACCCGCGACCTTGTGTATGCAAGGCGGGCGTGCTAACCATTGCACCACGGTGGCTCCCTAACATCCCTAGGTTTGAGACCCTTTTTACGGAGATAGATGAAGATATTCGGTTTTCGCAGAAACGAACTTAGTACTAAGCATTGGTGTTAACAAGTGAAAAATTGTGTAGCGGTCTGCACGTGAGACATGAAAATTTTCTTTAATGGTAACAGCCAGAGTGTGATTAACCAATCAAAAACAAGTATATACGGCCGTAAGTTCGGCCAGGCTGAATCTTATGTACCCTCCACCATGGATTGCGTAGAAACTTCTACGAAAGACTGTCATCCACAATCGAATTACTTGTGTTGTGGTATCTTAAAACTTCTAAACATCGTTTTCTAAATTGTGACTTAGTCTATACGTGGTAGAGAGCCAGAATTGAAATATGGGGGTCGCTTATATGGGGGTTCTATACAATAATGAACTTGATATGAATCAATTTTTGTGTGATTGGGGATCGGTTTATATGGGGGCTATATATAATTATGGACCTATTTAGACAAATTTGTACATGGGTGTTTGAGGCCATATAGTAACACCACGTACCAAATTTCAACTGAATCAGATGAATTTTGGTCTTCCAAGAGGCTCCGGAGATCAAATCTGATGATCGGTTTATATGGGGGCTATATATAATTATGGACCGATGTAGACTATTTTTTTGCATGGTCATTAGAGACCATATACTAACATCATGTACCAAATTTCAGCCGGAACGGATCAAACTTTCTTCTCTTAGAGGCTCCGCAAACCAAATCGGGGGATCGGCTTATATGGGGGCTATATATAATTATTGATCGATTTCGACCAATTTTTGCATGGTTGTTAGAGATCATATGCTGACACCATGTACCAAATTTCAGCCGAATCGGATGAAATTTGGTACAATCGTTAGTGTACGTATATAAAATTTTAGAAAAATATGCTAACAAAAGTACTCACGGCAACGAACATAATCATGCCCATGAGTTTAATTCCCTTACAAATCTAGTAACATCGATTATGTTAGACTTTTAGTAGCGATCTCGAGTTTAATCATTATAACGTTTTCAATCAGGTTCACCAGGTAAATTTCTCAGATAATTCTAGCATTGACCAAATATTTAATAACGATTACCACATTATTTTCGTCGCATCTACGCACTCTCAAAAAATTTCAATCGAACATAGGGCTTATTGGTGAGTCAAGAAGTCTTTAGAGTGCCCCAAGGATGTATGGGACTCATTACATTTCGATCGTTATTATGAGTGAATAAAAAAGTTCCTCTCCTGAGTGTGAGTATTTAAAAGTTTTTTCTTGTGTGAGTACGTGTTTTCGTTTCGTGAGTTTGCGTGAATGTGTGTTAGTAAAACAATACCGTCTTATGCGTACGTCAGTAACAGGTTGGCTATGTCCCCGGTCTAACAAACCCAAACACATTTTTTATATACAACGATACAACGATTACAACGACCTTCCAATTTTTTGATACCATTTTGGTAGTACTCCTTCGGTTTTGCCTCAAAATAGGACTCAGTTTCGGCGATCACCTTTTCATTGCAGCCAAATTTTTTTCCCTGCGAGCATCCTTTTGAGGTCTGAGAACAAGAAAAAGTCGCTGGGTGCCAGATCTGGAGAATATGGTGGGTGGGGAAGCAATTCAAAGTCCAGTTCATGAATTTTTGCCATCGTTCTCAAAGACTTGTGGCACTGTGCGTTGTCTTGGTGGAACAACACTTTTGAAACCCTCCACCATAGGATGGGGGGTATATTAACTTTGTCATTCCGTTTGTAACACATCGAAATATTGATCTAAGACCCCATAAAGTATAAATATTCTGGGTCGTGGTGAAATTCTGAGTCGATCTGAGCATGCCCGTCCGTACGTTCGTCAGTTCAAATCACGCTAACTTCCGAACGAAACAAGCTATCGACTTGAAACTTGGCACAAGTAGTTGTTATTGATGTAGGTCGAATGGTATTGCAAATGGGCCATATCGGTCCACTTTTGCGTATAGCCCCCAAATAAACGGACCCCCAAATTTGGCTTGCGAGGCCTCTAAGAGAAGCAAATTTCATCCGATCCGACTGAAATTTGGTACATGGTGTTAGTATATGGTATCTAAGAACCATGCAAAAATTGGTCCACATCGGTCCATAATTATATATAGCACCCATATAAACCGATCCCCCGATTTGGCTTGCAGAGCATCTAAGAGAAAAACATTTCATCCGATCCGGCTGAAATTTGGTACATGATGTTAGTATATGGTCTCCAATGACCATGCACAAATTGGTCCATATCGGTCCATAATTATATATAGCCCCCATATAAACCGATCACCAGATTTGACATCCGGAGCCTCTTGGAAGGACAAAATTCATCTGATTCACTTGAAATTTGGTACGTGATGTTAATATATGGCCTCAAACACCCATGCAAAAATTGGTCGATATCGGTCCATAATTATATATGTAGGCCCAATATAAACCGATCCCCAGATTTGACCTCCGGAGCACCTTGGAAGAGCAAAGTTCTTCCCATTCGGTTGAAATTTGGTACGTGATGTTGGTATATGGTATCCAACAACCATGCAGGAATTGGTTCCTATCTGTCCATAATTTTATAGCTCCCATATAAACCGATCGCCAGATTTGGATCGGTGCCTTTTGGAGACGCAAAATTCATCCGATCTGGTTGAAATTTGGTACGTGGTGGTAGTATATGATATTTAACAACCATGCCAAAAGTGGTCCATATCAGTCAATAATCATTTATAGCCCCCATATAAACCGATCCCGAGATTTGGTTTTGGAGCCTCTTGGAGGAGCAAATTTCATCCAAGTGAGTTGAAATTTGTGGACGACAGTCTTTCTTTTGCCGTGATTTCGACCTTCAAACGCTCCAATAACGCCATATAATAATCACTGTTGATGGCTTTTCCCTTCTCAAGATAATCGATAAAAATTATTCCATGCGCATCCCAAAAAACAGAGGACATTACTGTGCCAGCGGACTTTTGAGTCTTTCCACGCTTCGAAGACGGTTCACCGGTCGCTGTCCACTCAGCCGACTGTCGATTGGACTCAGGAGTGTAGTGATGGAGCCATGTTTCATCCATTGTCACATATCGACGGAAAAACTCGGGTATATTAGGAGTTAACAGCTGCAAACACCGCTCAGAATCATCAACACGTTGTTGTTTTTGGTCAAATGTGAGCTCGCGCGTCACCCATTTTGCACAGAGCTTCCGCATATCCAAATATTGATGAATGATATGACCAACACGTTCCTTTGATATCTTTAAGGCCTCTGCTATCTCGATCAACTTCATTTTACGGTCATTCAATATTATTTTGTGGACTTTTTTGATATTTTCGTCGGAAACCACCTCTTTCGGGATTCCACTGCGTTCACCGTCCTCCGTGCTCATATCACCATGCTTGAATTTTGCATACCAATCAATTATTGTTGATTTCCCTGGGGCAGAGTCCGGAAACTCATTATGAAGCCAAGTATTTGCTTCCACCGTATTTTTTCCCTTCAGAAAACAGTATTTTATCAAAACACGAAATTCAGTTTTTTAAATTTTTTTCACAATAACAAAAGTTGATTCACAAAAGACGCTCTATCTCACAAACTAATTGACTTGCAGACGTCAAATTTTGACACGAATCATTTGAAGGTTGGTACTATATATATATATATATATATATATATATATTATATATATATATATATATATATATATATATATATATATATATATATATATATATATTATATATATATATATATATATATATATATATAATATATATATATATATATATATATATATATATATATATATATATATATATATATATATATATATATATATATATATATATATATATATATATATATATATATATATATATATATATATATATATATTCATTCTTGAAATTTTGAACTCCATTTTTTTTTCCTCAAACCACAAAATTTATCTAGTATATTTTCTTGAATTTTTCGAATAATTCTTACTTATTTTTGTGATTATTTCTTTTTTAAAAATTTTGTTTCTATCCAACATTTTGTAAAAAAAATTATTTCTGTAGAAACTTTTGTCAAAATTTTATTTCTATAGAAAATTTTGTCAAAATGTTATTTCTATAGAAAATGTCAAATTTTTGTTTTTATAGAAAATTTTGTCAAAAATTTATTTCTACAGAACATTTGGTCAAAATTTTATTTCTATAAAAATATAAGTACTTCTAAGTTGGAGAGGAATATGTTGCAAAGTCAACCAAAATATCAAGAATTCTCTCAATCTACCAAACACTAGAAAATCTACCAATTTTGGTAGAATTCCACCAACTATGGCAACCGTAATACTAACACTACGTACCAAGTTTCAATCGGGTCGGATGAAGTCTTCTCCTGCAAGGTTAATCTGGAGGTCAGTTTATATGGCGACTATCCCTAAAAGTGGTCCGATAGAAACCATTTGCAATACCATCTGAGCTAAATCAATTTCACCAACCAATATTACGATGAGTTACAAACGGAATGACAAAGTTAATATACCCTCTTCCTATGATGGAGGGTACAAAAACTTGTACTGCGGACAGGGAAATTATATTTTAGGGGAGGAAATATATTTGCCAATCATCAGTCGTCGTGGTGGACTTTCTAGGAAATATCGATCTATGCTGGCTAAGATTTATTTATATATAGCGCCCAACCGATTACGATGATTACGGCTACCATATTGGAGTTTTTGCGTGTGGTAAAGGTCATACTGAATGAGTGAATGAAACTATTCAGTAAATTCTACTGAATAGTTTCATTAATTTGAATCTAATCCATTTTCAAGACTTTGAGTTTTTAGCAAAGAAAATATGGCAATTTTTTCTATGGACACCATAATCACAATCACAGATTTCAATTTAAAAAAAAAAATACCCCAAAAGCTAACTGACCTAGAACTAATCAAGAAACCCGTTTCTATGAAGAAAAATATATGACCAACCATATTATTATCGCGTCGTTTAAATGCATAAATCATTGCCGACGTTACTAAATAAATACCAAAAATGTAATCATATTCACACTCTCACTCTATCCACAAAGAAATGGCAAGAAAATGTTGATGTCGGCAAGTATGCGTTGTCCTTAGCACTATTACTAAAAACCTCAGCAACAATATTGGCTGTGCTAACTAAAGCTGAAGCTAGAAAAACCCCATCTACGGCAATCAGCCAAAAAGTACGAATAGCCAACTAATTTTACAACTACCAGGCCAAAAAGAAGAAAAGGCGACTATTTTTTTTTAGAAGAGATGGTAACAAATTTGGTTAGCTTTATGTGGGGTTATTTTCCTATGGGTTTGTGTAAGCGCGCGTGTATGTGTTTGCTGATGTATCTAGCTGTGTTTGACGTTATGGCAGGGTATTATTGTTCGCTGAAGATAAGCGAAGGCAAAAATATTTAAATTCACACGCTTTCTAGGGCTGGCATATGGAGAAATTAACTTGTTTGCGATTTACACTTTATGGAATAATTTTAATAGAGAAAGAGATCAACTGAGTTTTTAAAAATTTGAATTTATAAAATTCATTCAACTTCAAATACACAATCTCAAATAATATCCTGTTCCACAGTACGGGCAAGGTATAAAAAGCATCGTCTCTGTAAAAGCAGACACATTCTGTTTCAAGCATATATCCATTCCCTATTTGTCAAAATTTTATTTCCATAGAAAATTTTGTCAAATATTTATTTCTCTAGACAAATTTGTCAAAATTTTATTTCTATAGAAAATTTTGCCAAAATTTTATTTAATTTTGTCAAAATTAGAGTGATAACTTAATCTATTCAGATAATTACTACTAAACTTTTTAATTTCGTCTTTAACAAGAGGAATGTTGAGATCTTTGTGAATGTTGTTGTTGTTGACAAACCAGGGAGAGCCAGTAATAAGCCTCAAAGTTTTTGATTGGTATCTTTGAAGAATTTCTATGTTGGAATTGCTGGCAGTACCCCATAATTGAATTCCGTAGGTCCATATTGGTTTTAAAATTGTTTTATAGAGCAAAACTTTGTTATTTAAACTTAGTGTAGATCTCTGACCTAACAACCAATGCATTCTTTTTGTTTTAATGTTTAGATGCTGCCTTTTCATTCGAATGTGCTCATTCCAAGTTAGTCTTTTATCCAAGTGAAGTCCAAGATATTTTACAGAGTATGCTGACTCTATTACTGTTCTATTGAATACAGGTGGAGGACATTCCTTTCTTCGAAGACTAAATGAAACATGGCCAGATTTTTCGGCGGTATTAGCAATTAATTTGTTAGATGATACCGATGAAATAAGAAGACTGAAAAGGCGACATGTTCTTGATCTCCCTTTTATTTAAGTAAAGCTTAACTATCAATGTCATGTAAATATTAGATATTTTAAAGAATATATTGTTAGGTTCAATGGAGCCTAAACAATTCAGTTTAAGATATGTAACAAAAAATTTGCTTAATGTTTTGTAGAAAAATAGATTGCAAATAAACAGAATTATTAAAAAAAAAAAAAAAATATTGTCAAAATTCGTTTTGTTTTGTTACTGTTGGTTTTGTTCTTTAAGCATTGTTGTTGTCTTTTATTGCAGCTTAAAACCATACATTGACTAAACTACAAGTGTTAGCTTAACCAACAGAGGAAAAGAATGTTTGTCAAATTTATTTGGGCAAAGCCCTATAGACTGCAAGATGGTTGGATGGACGCACGTTCCGGAATTACCACATTCCTCATCAGCATCCTCTACTTGCAGCAAAACTATCAACCAATTATCAGAATAAATTCAGGCAGTTCATAAACCCAACAATGAACCACACTTGAACCTTCCGAAAAAAGGTTTTGCATGATAGCCGGCTTATGTCGAAATAAATTCGTACAAACATATCTCTTTTCCAAAATTTTATTTCTATCCAAAATTTTGTCACAATTGTATTCCTATAGAAAATTTTGTCAAAATTTTATTTCTGTAAGAAAATTTATCAAACATTTATTTCTATAGAAGATTTTGTCAAAATTTTGTTTCCATAAAAAAAATTTGTCAAAATTTTATTTCTATACAAAATTTTGCCAAAATTTTATTTTTGTCAAAATTATGTAGAAAAATTTGTCAAAAAAATTCTCAAATTGCGTTTCCATAAAAAAAATTGCCAAACTTTTATTTCTATAGAAAATTTTGTCAACATTTTGTTTATATAGAAATTTTGTCAAAATAAATTTGACCAGCATACTTTTCCTCTGTTGGTTAAGCTACACTTGTAGTTTAGTCAATGCATGGTTTTAAGCTGAGATCAAAAACAACAATAATGATTGATGAGAAACCAACAATAACAAACAAAACGAAAATGTTATTTCTATAGAAAGTTTTGTCAAAATTTTATTTTTATAAAAAAAATTTTTCAACATTTTATTTCTATAGAAAATATTGTCAAAATTCTGTAGAAAAATTTGTCAAAATTTTGTTTCCATAAAAAATTTTTGCCACAATTTTATTTCTATAGAAAATTTTGTCAAAATTTTATTTCTAGTTTTGTAAAAATATTATTCCTATAGAAATAGAAAAATCAAAATTATAGAAAATGTTGTCAAAATTTTATTTCTGTAGAAAAATTTGTCAAAATTTTATTTTGTGTTTGTTGTTGATATTGTTGACCTTTTTATTTTAATTTTTGTGATTTTTTTTGTCAAAATTTTGTTTCCATAAAAAAAATGTCAAATTTTTATTTCTATAGAAAATTTTGCCAAAATTTAATTTCTGTAGAAAATTTTGTCAACATTTTATTTATATAGAAACTTTTGTCAAAATTTTATTTCTATAGAAAATTTTGACAAAATTTTATTTTTGTAAAAAATTTTGTCAACATTTTATTTCTATAGAAAATTTTGTCAAAATTTATTTCTATAGTAAATGTTGTCAAAAATATATTGCTATAAAAAATTTTCTCAAAATTTTATTTCTATAGAAAATTTTGTCAAAATTTTATTTTTGTAGAAAAATTTTGTTTCTATAGAAAATTTTCTCAAAATTTTGTTAAAAATTTATTTCTATAAAAAATATTGTAAAAATTTTATTTCTATAGAAAATGTTGTCAACATTCTATTTCTACAGAAAATTTTCTCAAAAACATATTTCTATAAATAGTTTTGTCAAAATTTTATTATTGTAATAAAATTTTATTTCTATAAAAAATTTTCTCAAAATTTTGTTTCCATAAAAAAAATTGACAACATTTTATTTCTATAGAAAATTTTACCAAAATTGTATTTCTATAGAAAATTTAATCAATTTTTTTTTCTATAGAAAATTTTGTAATTTTTTTTTTATAGAAAATTCTGTCAAAATTGTTTTTCTATAGAAAATTTTGTCAAAATTTTATTTCTATAGAAAATTTTACCAAAATTTTATTTCTATACAAAATTTAGTAAATTTTTTTTCCATAGAAAATTTTGTCAAAATTGTATTTCTATACAAAATTTTGTAGAAATTTTATTTTAATAGAAAATTTTGTCAAGATGTTTTTTCTATAGAAAATTTGGTCAAAATTTTATTTCAAAATTTTATTTCAATACAAAATTTTGTAAATGTTGTTTTTTTACATATTCCATGTTCACCGTCCAAAAATAGCACTTTGCTCCTGAAACATGTTTCGGGTGATCATATTCCTTCTCTGGGTGCATATGACAGACCTATCTGCCGAATTCAATTCTTGAGGAGATAGGAGGCGCACTGGCCATCTAAATTGCTCGAAAATAAAAATAAAATGTCCATATTTTGCATTTCGTATTCATTCGAATAATGGGGCTTAATTTCGTCAGTTTTTTTGGATACTTAAACGAGATGTTTAAACTTTTTTAAAGGCTCAGACAAACTTGTTATTATAAATCAGAAATCTGGAGAAGCTTCCAAATGTATTAGTTTTAAAATTAACTTGGGGAAGCGTAAGATTTGAACTAATCTTCTTGAGATAGTATGTTTCTTAAAATTCACCTGAAATTCTATATATTTTCAAGTAATCCGCTACGACGAGGGGCTTTCAGAGGAAACTATTATAATTTGATTCATTCGACCCGGCCGAACTTAAATCCGTATTTACTTGTTTTATCTATCATAGACTCCATACGGGGTAACTTGCAATTTAGAAGACAATGCTAAAATATAAACTATACATAGCCATCGGCAACTGTTACTGCAACCCAAGTAAATCGATTGTGGTTTACAGTCTTTAGTAGACATTTGTACGCAATCCAGGTGAAGGGTACAGAAGAATCGGTCTGGTCGAACTTTCGGCCGCGTAACTTGTTATACCCACCACCATAAAATGGTAACGGGGGTATAATAAGTTTGTCATTCCGTTTGTAACACATCGAAATATCGATTTCCGACTATATAAAGTATATATATTCTTGATCAGAGAGAAATTCTAAGATGATATAAGCATGTCCGTCTGTCTGTCTGTCTGTTGTAATCACGCTACAGCCTTCAATAATGGCGCTATCGTCCCGAAATTTGGCACAGATTCGTTTTTTGTCTGCAGGTCAAGTTCGAAGATGGGCTATATCGGTCAAAGTTTTGATATATTCCCCATATAAACCGACCTCTCTATTTGGGGTCTTGGGCCTATAAAAACTGTAGTTTTTATCAGATTTGCCTGAAATTAGAAATCAAGAGGTATTTTGGAACCATAAAGAGGTGTGTCGAAAATGGTCCGTATCGGTCCATGTTTTGGTATAGCCCCCATATAGACCGATCTCCCGATTTTGCTTCTTGGGCGCCTAGAAACTATATTTACCATCCGATTTGCCTGAAATTAGAAATCTAGAGGTATTGTGGGTCTATAAAGAGTTGTGACGAAAATGGTCCCTATCGGTCCATGTTTTGGTATAGCCCCCATATAGACCGATCTCCCGATTTTGCTTCTTGGGCATCTAGAAACTATATTTACCTTCCGATTTGCCTGAAATTAGAAATCTAGAGGTATTGTGGGACTATAAAGAGGTGTGTCGAAAATGGTCCCTATCGGTCCATGTTTTGGTAGAGCCCTCATATAGACCGATCTCCCGATTTTGCTTCTTACGCGTCTAGAAACAGTATTTTCTATCCGATTTGTATGACATTGAAAATCTAGAGGTATTTTCCGACCATAAAGAGGTGTGTCGAAAATGGTCCGTATCGGTCCATGTTTTGATATAGCCCCCATATAAACCAACCTCCCGATTTGGAGTCTTGGGCCTATAAAAACCATAGTTTTAATCCGATTTGCCTGAAATTGGAAATATAGAGGTATTTGAGGACCATAAAAAGTGTGCCGAAAATGGTGCCCATCGGTCCATGTTTTGGTATAGCCCCCATATAGACCTATCTCCCGATTTTGCTTCTAGGTCTTCTAGAAACTATATTTACCATCCGATTTGCCTGAAATTGGAAATCTAGAGGTATTTGAGGACCATAAAAAGGTGTGTCGAATATAGTGCTCATCGGTCCATGTTTTGGTATAGTCCCCATATAGACTGATCTCCCGGTTTGGCATAAAAAGGTGTGCCGTAAATGGTGCCCATCGGCCCATGGTTTGGTATAGCCCCCATATAGACCGATCTCCCGATTTTTCTTCTTGGGCTTCTTGAAACTATATTTACCATACGATTTGCCTGAAATTCTTGAGCTTCTATAAACTGTATTTATTACCCGATTTGCCTGAAATTCGAAATCGAGAGGTATTTTTAGACCACAAATATGTGTGCCGAAATTGAGGTATATGGAGATCCATTTTTTGGTATAACCCCCATATAGACTGATCTCTCGATTTTTACTTCTTGGGCGTCTAGAGACTATATTTTTTAGCCGATTTGTTTGAAATTGAAAATCTGGAGGTATTTTAAGATCACAAATATGTGAGTAGCAAATGATGCCATCGGTCCATGTTTTGGTATAGCCCCCATATAGACCGATCTCCCGGCTTTACTTCTTGGGCTTCTAGAATCCGTAGTTTTTATACGATTTGCTGGAAATTAGTAATCTATAATGAAATTTTAGACAAACGAAATTTTCATTTCTTATAAAGTATTTTCGTTTATTTAACGATTGTCTCTAAAATTTGTGTCAAAAAAAAAAACTTTGCTTGTCTAAAATTACGTTTCTCAAAAAGAAAACACTTCTTTCAGGGTCATGAAAATTGCTTGAAACTGAAAGTAGAATTTCCAGATTTAACTCATCGTATTTGTTTAAATAATGGGGAAAAAAATCTACAGATTTAAGATTTCAAATCAAGGCGTAATTTCATCATATACACGATATGTTTATAATTCTCTAAAACTCAAACAAAATTGGTTCTCATAAATCCAGAATCTGATCTAGTCTTCATAGGTAGAATCTATAAAGTTGTCTTCGGGAACTGACTTGCTTGGAAGAAGATTTGTCATCAAACCCCCTACATATTATCAAGTAACCCACTACGACGAAGAGTTTTCAAAGTAAACTATTATATTTGATTCATGGTGGTGGGTATTTAAGATTCGACCCGGCCGAATTTACTGCTGTATATACTTGTTTTTTACTGTGCTTGTCTATACTACTTCTGACAACAAATTTGAAAATTATACATAAAACTAAAGTTCAGTGCAGCGATGTCCTTCAATAAATGTTTTCTTCTAAAATAAAAGATCCATGAAGGTATGAACAGTTTTCATAAAAGTATGCAACTTCTTCATTAGAAATTCGAAATTTTTTACATAAAAAGCACAACGTATTGAGAACGCAAATTAGTAGCGTCAGGATTGATAACTTATTGGGTAGTTCCGGATATAGGCAAACAATACAGAGGCTAATTTCATGTCATAATCACTTTTCGTAACATGGATCTTGATAGAAGTAAATAGGTTTGTTGAAGGGCAAAAAATCAACAAGATCTGGGTAAGTAGTTAAGGTGAAAATCTTCTCACCAATAGCGTTTGTTCCATATCCCCAGCATTACCGCATGCTTGAGAATAATGAATTATCGTCATCGTTTGGTTTCGGTTACCATATAACAGATTTTCATGAGTCCTAAAGAAAAATGTATACTCGTATATGAAAGACTTACTATTTTTTTTTTGCCCAACTCCTCCCCCAAGAATGAAATCTTTGTACAATATTTTATGAAAATTACTTAAGTAACGTCAGTCAGTGTGACTCTTTTTGTGGAAATCATTTGATATTTATATATAGAAATTATTTTTTAATATCCTCCAAAGTGGAAATGTGCCCCCGGTTTCAATCCTTTCGGACATCTCTGCACCATAGAGTTACATGAAAATCGCTTATTTTCAAAGCTCATACCATGGCGACGACGTTGAATATTTGTTACGTCTGGATAAATGCCAGGACATAAAAACGCAAATTTAATATTTTTTTTTAAATAAAAACTTACACTCGTACTAACCAATGTGTTTATCCCTTGGATATGAATATTTTTGACAAATGTATGGGTCTGCGTGTGTGTGTGGAAGTATTTCCACAGTTTATAGTATATAGGTGTTGGTAGATTTGTGCGTTTAAATATTCATTCGGATGAATAAGGATATTTAGAATAAATCATTCAGAAAATATTGAAATAGAGCGTGCTGAATGTCTGTCAAAAATCATAGCGCCTTATTTTTTACAAACCACTAAACCAACCAACCCATTGTAAATCTTGTTTTCTCTCTCTTTTTATACCCACCACCATAAAATGGTGACGGGGGTATAATAAGTTTGTCATTCCGTTTGTAACACATCGAAATATCGATTTCCGACTATATAAAGTATATATATTCTTGATCAGGGAGAAATTCTAAGACGATATAAGCATGTCCGTCTGTCCGTCTGTCTGTCTGTCTATCTGTCTGTCTGTTGTAATCACTCTACAGCCTTCAATAATGGCGCTATCGTCCCGAAATTTGGCACAGATTAGTTTTTTGTTTGCAGGCAGGTCAAGTTCGAAGATGGGCTATATCGGTCCAAGTTTTGATATAGTCCCCATATAAACCGACCTCCCGATTTGGGGTCTTGGGCCTATAAAAACCGTAGTTTTTACCAGATTTGCCTCAAATTGGAAATCTAGAGGTATTTTGGGACCATAAAGAGGTGTGTCAAAAATGGTCCGTATCGGTCCATGTTTTAGTATAGCCCCCATATAGACCGATCTCCCGATTTTACTTCTTAGGCGTCTAGAAACAGTATTTTCTATCCGATTTGTCTGAAATTGAAAATCTAGAGGTATTTTAGGACCATAAGGAGGTGTGTCGAAAATGGTCCGCATAGGTCCATGTTTTGATATAGCCCCCATATAAACCAACCTCCCGATTTGGAGTCTTGGGCCTATAAAACCCGTAGTTTTTATCCAATTTGCCTGAAATTGAAAATATAGAGGTATTTGAGGACCATAAAAAGGTGTGCCGAAAATGGTTCTCATCGGTCCATGTTTTGATACAGCCCCCATATAGACCGATCTTCCGATTTTGCTTCTTGGGCGTCTAGAAACTATATTTACCATCCGATTTGCCTGAAATTGGAAATCTAGAGGTATTGTGGGACTATAAAGAGGTGTGTCGAAAATGGTCCATATCGGTCCATGTTTTGGTATAGCCCCCATATAGACCGGTCTCCCGATTTTTCTTCTTACGCGTCTAGAAACAGTATTTTCTATCCGATTTGTATGAAATTGAAAATCTAAAGGTATTTTGGGACCATAAAGAGGTGTTCGAAAATGGTCCGCATAGGTCCATGTTTTGATATAGCCCCCATATAAACCAACCTCCCGATTTGGAGTCTTGGGCTTACAAAACCCGTAGTTTTTATCCAATTTGCCTGAAATTGAAAATATAGAGGTATTTGAGGACCATAAAAAGGTGTGCCGAAAATGGTTCTCATCGGTCCATGTTTTGGTATAGCCCCCATATAGACCGATCTTCCGATTTTGCTTTTAGGGCTTCTAGAAACTATATTTACCATCCGATTAGCCTGAAATTGGAAATCTAGAGGTATTTGAGGACCATAAAAAGGTATGCCGAAAATGGTGCTCATCGGTCAATGTTTTGATATAGCCCCCATAGAGACTGATCTTGGGATTCTAGAAACTATATTTTCTATCCGATTTTTCTGAAATTGAAAATGTAGAGTTCTTTTGGGACCATAAAAAGGTGTGCCGAAAATGGTGCCCATCGGTCCATTTTTTGGTATAGCCCCCATATAGACCGATCTCCCATTTTGCTTCTTGGGCTTCTAGAAACTATATTTAACATCCGCTTTGCCTGAAATTCTTGAGCTACAATAAACTGTATTTATTACATGATTTGCCTGAAATTCGAAATCTAGAGGGATTTTTAGACCACAAATAAGAGTGCCGAAATTGAGGTATATCGGTCCATTTTTTGGTATAACCCCTATATAGACTGATCTCTCGATTTTTACTTCTTGGGCGTCTAGAGACTATATTTTCTGGCCGATTTATTTGAAATTGAAAATCTGGAGGTATTTTAAGATCACAAATATGTGAGTAGCAAATGGTGCCTATCGGTCCATGTTTTGGTATAGCCCCCATATACACCGATCTCCCGGCTTTATTTCTTGGGCTTCTAGAATCCTTAGTTTTTATCCGATTTGCTGGAAATTAGTAATTTATAATAAAATTTTAGACAAACGAAATGTCTTTTTCTTATAAAGTGTTTTCGTTTATTCAACGATTGTCTCTAAAATTTGTGTCAAAAGAAAACTTTGCTTTCTCAAAAAAGAAAACACCTCTTTCAGGGTATAGCAGGCGCACTGATCATGAAAATTGCTTCAAACTGAAAGTAAAAGTTCCAGATTTTACTCATCGTATTTAAATAAATGCGCAAAAATCTACAGATTTAAGATTTTAAGTCAAGGCGTAATTTCAACATATACACGATATGTTTATATTTTCTCTAAAACTCAAACAAAATTGGTTCTCATAAATCCAGAATCTTATCTGGCCTTCATAGGTAGAATCTTTAAAGTTTGTCTTCGGGAGCTGGCTCGTTTGGGAGAATATTTGTCATCAAACCCCCTACAATTCTATATATTATCAAGTAACCCACTACGACGAAGAGTTTTCATAGTAAACTATTATACTTGATTCATGGTGGTGGGTATTTAAAATTCGGCCCGGCCGAATTTACTGCTTTATATACTTGTTTATACTCGATTAGAGAACAATGATTAACATTTTTGACGAATGATGAATTTTTCCCTCAGAGAATTTTATTAGAAACCATCTGTCAGTCTCAGAATCTCATTTGAATGTTGCATAAGGTAATATATACAACTAATATAAATATACTCAAAAAAAAGTGAACCCTATATTTCACTAAAGCTGATTTAATTCTCTTTTAGTTCATGGAATTATTACGTTTTAAGAAAGTTTCCATGTCGACTAAGAATTTAATTCTGAAATGATCGGTATACTAAACGATGAATCTCAGACTGGTCCTTCTTGGCGTTACATACAAATGTACGTACTGATAAAATAGGATTATATCAAACACTTTCCAATATAAATCAAATTTTACATATCTTCGTATGGACTTAAAATGTCTCTAACATAGATATCCAATGTTAGGACAATTGGTTAAAGTTGCTGTGTCTAACATATATGGGCATAATTAAAAGTCCTATATGATGCCTATCCCAAAACATGGACCTCTATATACACCATATAATATCATCAAAATATTTCCAATTAAAAAGTTGATTGAAGTTGAAATTTTAATTGATACAATTAACTTTTTAATCAAAACAGAAACATTAAGTTCATTAAATCACTGATTGAACATTTTAAAACTTTTAATTAAAAAATTAATTGATACAGTTTAATCAAAGTCGGAAGACTAAGTCAGTGAAAAACAAAAAAATGATGGAACATTTTTATACCCTCCACCATAGGATATTATATTAACTTTGTCATTTCGTTTGTAACACATCGAAATATTGTTCTCAGACCCCATCAAGTATATATATTCTGGGTCGTGGTGAAATTCTGAGTCGATCGAAGCATATCCGTCTGATGAAATCACGCTAACTTCCGATCGAAACAAGCTATCGACTTGAAACTTGGCACAAGTAGTTTTTATTGATGTAGGTCGGATAGTATTGCAAATGGGCCATATCGGATCACTTTTACGTATAGCCCCCATATAAATGGACCCCCAGTTTTGGCTTACGGAGCTTCTAAGAGAAGCATATTTCATCCGATCTGGCTGAAATTTGGTACATGGTGTTAGTATATGGTCTCTCACAACCATGCAAAAATTGCTCCACATCGGTCCATAATTATATATAGCCCCCATATAAACCGATCCCCAGATTTGGCTTGTGTAGCCTCCAAGAGAAGCAACTTTCATTTGATACGACTGAAATTTGGTACATGGTGTTGGTATGGTCTCTAAAAACCGTGCAAAAATTGGTTCACATCGGTCCATAATAATATATATACCTCATACACGCAAAGAAAAAAAACGTTTGGAAAACGTGTACCGAAAACGTTTTTCTTTTGTTAGAGTTTTTTGAATTGCTTCGAAAATTTTAAACTTTTATCACCAAAAAAATTCGTTTGTTACAAAGTTTTTATTTTTTCAATAAAAAAAGTTATTTTTGAAACAACAACAGAGTCCATTTCGTTTATATCAAACACTGTTCTTTTCTGACTTTTGGTCTTTAATAAAACACATTAAAACAAAAAAAAAAAAAAAAAAAACATTGGTCGAAGCAGGGATCGAACCCACGACCCTTGGCATGAGAGTCAGACGTAGCAACCACTGCTCCACGGTGCTAAACTAAATGTTTGTTTCTGTTAAATAAACTTTGTTTATTCGGTTCGTGGGCGCCGCAAGCTATGCTATATAAATATAACTTATATGGATAATTATCTATTGATGACCATAACAGGTACATAGCTCAGTGGTTAGTGTGTTGGCTTACAAAGTGCATGGTCCGCGGTTCGATTCTCCGTCCAGGCGAAAGGTAAAAAAATTTTAAAAATTTATAAATTCGTATAATTTCTTCTACATTGTTGGTATTACAGGAAAAGGTGTTAAGAACTAAAAAAACTCGTGGATGTGAGAAAGATGTGAGGGAAAATGCAATTAGCAAGAATTTTTTTTTTTAGTTAGTCTTTATGAAATTGTTGTTACATCCTGGAAAAGAATAAATGTTTATCACAAAAAGTATATACTTTTCTTCCAAATACACTTCCTTACAGCGAAAAGCAAATAAGAAACGAACTTTGTTTGTCTAAAATTTCGTTTGGGAGGAAAGAATTATTTTTTTGCGTGTATAAACCGATCCCCAGATTTGACCTACGGAGCCTCATGTATAAGAAAAATTCATCCGATTTGGTTGAAATTTGGTACGTGGTGTTAGTGTATGGTCTCTGACAACCGTGCAGGAATTGGTCCATATCGGTCCATAATTATATGTAGGCCCCATATAAACCGATCCCCAGATTTGATCACCGGAACCCCTTGGAAGAACAAAATTCAACCGATACGGTTGAAATTTGGTACGTGGTGTTAGTATATGGTCTCTAACAACCATGCAAAAATTGGTCCATATCGGTATATAGTTATATATAGCCGAACCCCAAAAATAATCTACCAAAAATTTATTTCTATAGAAAATTTTGTCAAAATTTTATTATTATAAAAAATTTTGTCCAAATTTTATTACTATAAAAAATTTGGTCAAACTTTTATTAGTATACAAAATTTTATCAAGATTTTACTTCTATAGAAAATTTTGTCAACATTTTATTTCTCTAGAAAATTTTGTCAAACTGAATTAGTTTCGTATTTAATAGGCCTTTTTTGTTTATATGGACTAATTTACAATTGAGAACACGTTGTTAAGAATTTTTAAGGTACCTTGTCATCGGCAAGTGTTACCGCAACCCAAGTAAATGGTGATACGGTCAAAATTTGGTCAATATAAACTTGACGTATTTCTTTCAATTTTGCATTTAAAAAACCTGAAAACCCCTCATTTTGAAGGTGTGTGTGTGTAGAATGTTGCTCCTATTTTGATTTTGGAATTCACTCTTCAGTTGTCAAAATGCCGTCCAAGCAAGAAGAGCAGCGTATCAAAATTTTGCTCGCGCATCGCGAAAATCCGAGCTACTCGCACGCAAAGCTGGCAAAATCGCTAAAAGTTGGCAAATCAACCGTTACAAATGTAATTAAAGTGTTTGGGGAACGTTTGTCGACAAAGAGAGTTGCCGGTAGTTTCAAGCGAAACCCTAACCTCTCTCTCCGAGATGCCGCAAATAAGCTGGGTGTATCGTCTACAACCGTGCATCGAGCCAAAAAACGAGCCGGACTATCGACTTACAAGAAGGTAGTGACTCCAAATCGCGATGATAAACAAAATACGACGGCCAAAGCGCGATCCCGGAGGCTGTACACGGCGATGCTGACGAAGTTTGACTGCGTGGTAATGGACGACGAAACCTACGTCAAAGCCGACTACAAGCAGCTTCCGGGACAGGAGTTTTATACGGCAAAAGGAAGGGGAAAGGTAGCAGATATTTTCAAGCACATAAAACTGTCAAAGTTCGCAAAGAAATATCTGGTTTGGCAAGCCATCTGTACCTGTGGCTTGAAAAGCAGCATTTTCATAGATTCCGGGACTGTCAACCAAGAAATTTACGTGAAAGAGTGTTTGAATACACGTCTGCTGCCTTTCCTGAAGAAACACGGTTGTTCCGTACTGTTTTGGCAGGATTTGGCATCTTGCCATTACGGTAAAAAGGCCATGGAGTGGTACGCCGCCAACAACGTGCAGGTGGTTCCCAAGGACAAGAACCCTCCCAACACGCCAGAGCTCCGTCCAATTGAGAAATACTGGGCTATTGTCAAGCGGAACCTAAAGAAGACCAAAAAAACTGCTAAGGACGAGCAGCAGTTCAAGACAAACTGGCTTTCTGCGGCGAAGAAGGTGGACAAGGTGGCTGTACAAAATCTGATGGCAGGTGTCAAGCGTGAGGCCCGGCAATTCGGATTTGGAAAAGCGAAAGCCTAACTGAATATTTTTCCTGAATTTTATACTAATTGAACTTGAAAAAGAAATTTAATTTGATTTTTTAAATAAACGATTTCACCGATTTACCAATGACCAAATTTTGACCGTATCGCCCTTTATGTTAGAAATATTAAAATTTTAACAATACATCAATTCTAAGAAAGGTTCGTCATCACCTTAGGTTCACAAAATACAACAAGAAATATTAGCATGATGATATGGATAATACGGAAAAATTCTAGGACTAAATTTTAAAACCTCTTTCGTCCAACCACACTAAGTATAAACAAAGAAAAGTTTTGCGACATTCTATATCGAATCTGTTTTCTTTTTTTTTTTTCAAAAGATGTAAACAACAGAAAAGTAACCAAAACTCAACATTTGTTGTCTTCGCCGCAAACAAACCCAGACTATCAAGACAAACGGAGAGAAAACAAAAATTCTTTAGTCTAAGCATTGTTCATGTCCCGTGGCGCTAAAGGACCCAAATATGAAAAACTGTTGCACTCATATTTTCCTTAGCCCACCATTAATTCCAATAAAGAAATTATATCAATTTTTCTTTGTCGCCCTCTTGCGTTTTGTTACCCCTTGTTTGGTTGCGGCGCGTAGTTTCGCGACATAACGTAGACCCCGTTATCTTTCCCTTGACTTTGGTAACATTTTCAATACGGCATTATTGTTTATGGTTAACTGTTTGTCTGTTGTTTCGCTGCTTTTACGCGTCTATTGGCCATGTTGCTGTTTTCTCAGCCATATGACGACATATTAAATTTTCGTCGCTCTTCTTGGCTTTTTTATTTATATTTCCCTCCACAACAAAGACTACAGTAAGGAGTGTGTGATGTGTAACATACATAATGCCTGAGGCATGGTATACAGTTCCTTGCTACTACGATGGTGGCTAAAAGATTGCGGGTTATGAGATAATGGTGAGTTGAAATTTCACTCATTTCTGTGCGTCAGCCCCTCTTACACATGCTCTGGCTTGAAAAGTTTTACTCACGATATTGATACTCCCAAAGGATCATCCGACATATATTAGCTTTGACTTTCAGGTCGACTTTCTTATAATAGAAATTTCTTATTAAATAGAAATTGGTGTTGCCTTACGAAGATTATATAGCACCAGCCCCCAACTGGAATAATCGTATGCACAATAAGAGATTTCATTATACTGTATGAGTTGGAGGTGGGTTACTTATGGTCTAGTAGTGAAAGGCACTGAAATTCCATTTGGTGAATATGCAAAATTCCTTAAAGTTATATAAGATAGACCGGTACGCTAACAATAACTGTAATCGGAAAAGAGTTATGAGATTTTCAAAATCAGCCACCAAAAATCACATTATGCTCCAGAAACATGTTTGAGGTGATCATATTCCTTCTTTGGATGTGCCAGTGCCACTCTGATTGAGGCACCTCCAAAACATGTATTCTGAATGCATCAACCGCTTCTTCAGGTGTCGAAAAACGTTGAACTCTCATTTTATTTTTACGTATGAAAATAATATTAAGTATTCCGCTGCCATGACAGGAATATACGACGAATAATTATTATTTTTTTCCGAAATGAATATTTTAAGGTTCTATAAACAATACAAATAGTGCTCATATGTTTAAATGTTCTGATTACGTATACCCTCAAAAATATGAGCTTTATGATAATGCTGGCAGATTGGCAGATTGCAACATTATGGTTGGTCAATCCCGAAATATAAAAGACAACCCTCGTAAGAATCTCAGGGACTATAGTGCGATTGTAACTATAGCCATTACCTCATTTTGTTTGATAGTGATTCCTCATACAGGGTAAAGGGTGATACGGTCAAAATTTGGTCAATATAAACTTGACGTATTTCTTTCAATTTTGCATTTAAAAAACCCCTCATTTCGAAGGTGTGTGTGTGTAAAATGTTGCTCCTATTTTGATTTTGGAATTCACTCTTCAGTTGTCAAAATGCCGTCCAAGCAAGAAGAGCAGCGTATCAAAATTTTGCCCCCGCATCGCGAAAATCCAAGCTACTCGCACGCAAAGCTGGCAAAATCGCTAAAAGTTGCCAAATCAACCGTTACAAATATAATTATAGTGTTTGGGGAACGTTTGTCGACAGCGAGGAAGTCTAGATCGGGGGGAAATCGAAAACCGGAAGCCGCTGAGACGACAAAGAGAGTTGCCGGTAGTTTCAAACGAAACCCTAACCTCTCTCTCCGAGATGCCGCAAATTAGATGGGTGTATCGTCTACAACCGTGCATCGAGCCAAAAAACTAGCCGGAATATCGACTTATGCGCTTTACAGTTATTCCGGACGACAGTGCTCGTGTCGAACAAATGCCATATATTGTGCACATTATAAGTTAAGTCCGAAGGCATAATCGATACTGCTGCATGTTTATGGGATCGATAACACATTTACCGATTATTTAGTCATCGCCGACAAGTCGTATCGATCCGACACACTGTAAGATTCTTTAAAAACTCCGACATTCCGTCCGGAATAACTGATAGTTTGTAAAGCGCATTACAAGAAGGTAGTGACTCCAAATCGCGATGATAAAGAAAATACGACGGCCAAAGCGCGATATCGGAGGCTGTACACGACGATGCTGACGAAGTTTGACTGCGTGGTAATGGACGACGAAACCTACGTCAAAGCCGACTACAAGCAGCTTCCGGGACAGGAGTTTTATACGGCAAAAGGAAGGGGAAAGGTAGCAGATATTTTCAAGCACATAAAACTGTCAAAGTTCGCAAAGAAATATCTGGTTTGGCAAGCCATCTATACCTGTGGCTTGAAAAGCAGCATTTTCATAGCTTCCGGGACTGTCAACCAATATATTTACGTGAAAGAGTGTTTGAATAAACGTCTGCTGCCTTTCCTAAAGAAACACGGTTGTTCCGTACTGCTTTGGCCGGATTTGGCATCTTGCCATTACGGAAAAAGGCCATGGAGTGGTACGCCGCCAACAACGTGCAGGTGGTTCCCAAGGACAAGAACCCTCCCAACACGCCAGAGCTCCGCCCAATTGAGAAATACTGGGCTATTGTCAAGCGGAATCTAAAGAAGACCAAAAAAACTGCGAAGGACGAGCAGCAGTTCAAGGCAAACTGGCTTTCTGCGGCGGAGAAGGTGGACAAGGTGGCTGTACAAAATCTGATGGCAGGTGTCAAGCGTGAGGCCCGGCAATTCGGATTTGGAAAAGCGAAAGCCTAACTGAATATTTTTCCTGATGAAATTTGGTACATGGCGTTTTTATATCACAAGGAAAAATATTTAGAAAAAATCGGATCAAATTTAGATATAGCCCCCATATATATGTATCGCCCGATTTCGACAAATGGGGTCATATTGCCCTTCTTTACAAACGGATTCTCGTCAAGTTTGGCACAAAATAATCTACTTCACCACCCCTTAAGTGTGCAAAATTTCATCGAAACCTTTAATATATAGCACCCATATATACAGGGGGGAGCAAAACCGAGTGCATGTTTACCACTTACGAGTGTGCTTTACTTGCTTAATAAAAACAAGTATATACGGCTGTAAGTTCGGCCAGGCCGATTCTTATGTACCCTCCACCATGGATTGCATAGGAACTTGTACTAAAGACTGTCTTCCACAATCGAAATACTTGGGTTACGGTAACACTTGCCGATGGCAAGGTTTCTTAATTCTTCTTAACACCGTCTTCTCAATTGTAAGTTAGTCCATACGGGGTATATATTAAATAAACAAAAATGCTGATTAAATACGTATATAATTCAGTTTGTCAAAATTATCTATAGAAATAAAATTTTGACAAAATTTTCTATAGAAATAAAATTTTGGTAGATTATTTTTGGGGATCGGCTATATATAACTATAGACCGATATGGACCAATTTTGGCATGGTTGTTAGCGGCCATATACTAGGGCAATGTACCAAATTTCACCACGTACCAAATTTCAACCGGATCGGATAAATTTTGCTCCACCAAGAGCTCCGGAAGTCAAATCTGGGGACCGGTTTAAATGGGGGTTATATATAATTTAATATAATTATATAAGTTATGGACCAATTGGAGCATGGTTGTTAGAGACAATATACTAACACCACGTACCAAATTTCAACCGGATCGGGTGAATTTTGCTCTTCCAAGGGGCTCCGGAGGTCAAATCTGGGAATCGGTTTATAAGGTGGCTACATATAATTATGGACCGATATGGACCAATTCCTGCTTGGTTGTTAGAGACCATAAACTAACACCACGTACCAAATTTCAACCGAATTGGATGAATTTTGCTTATCCATGAGGCTCCGGAGTTCAAATCTGGGGATCGGTTCATATGGGGGCTATATATAAGTATGAAGCGATGTAGACCAATTTTTGCATGGTTGTTAGAGACCATATACTAACACCATGTACCAAATTGCAGCCGGATCGGATGAAATTTGCTTCTCTTAGAGGCTCCTCAAGCCAACTCGGGGGATCGGCTTATATGGAGGCTATATATAATTATGAAGCGATGTGGACCAATTTTTGCATCGTTGTTAGAGACTATATACTTACACCATGTACCACATTTCAGCTGTATCGGATGAAATTTGCTTCTCTTACAGGCTCCGCAAGCCAAATCTGGGGATCGGTTTATATGGGGGCTATATATAATTATAGGCCGATGTGGACCAATTTTTGCATAGTTGGTAGAGATCATAACTTACACCGTGTACCCAATTTCAGCTGGATCGGATGAAATTTGCTTCTCTTAGAGGCTCCGCAAGCCAAATCTGGAGATCGGTTTATATGGGGGCTATATATAATTATGGACCGATGGGGTCCAATTTTTGCATAGTTGTTAGAGACCATTTATCACAATGGACTGAATAGTCTAAGTGAGCCTGAATCTTAATCGGGCTGCCACTTTAACCTAGAGACCATATACTTACACCATGTACCAAATTTCAGCCGGCTAGGATGAAATTTGCTTCTTTTAGAGGCTCCTCAAGCCAAATCTGAGCGTCGGTTTATATGGGGGCTATACGTAAAAGTGGTCCAATATGGCCCATTAGCAATATCATCCGACCTATATCAATAACAACTACTTGTGCCAAGTTTGAAGTCGATAGCTTGATTCGTTCGAAAGTTAGCGTGATTTCAACAGACTGACGGACGGACGGACATGTTTAGATCGACTCAGAATTTCACCCCGACCCAGAATATATATACTTTATGGGGTCTTAGAGCAATATTTCGTTGTGTTACAAACGGAATGACAAAGTTAATATACCCCCAATCCTATGGTAGAGGGTATAAAACGTATACGTAGACCAATTGCTACAAATTTTTTTGCTGCAAGTACACGCAGGGAAGGAATATGATCACCCCAACAATGTTCCAAGAGCAAAATGTTACTTTTTCACGAAAAACATGTAGCATGTTTGTCGAAACCATGTTTTTTTCTCGGAAATTATGTATCCGATTTCAGAAAGCTTGTTATGTTTACGAGAAAAGAATATTTTTCCGACAAAAATGGTACATGGTCGCTGTGAAAAATAAAATGGTGCTTTTTCACGGGAGCCACCGTGGTGCAACGGTTAGCAAGCCCGCCTTGCATACACAAGGTCGTGGATTCGATTCCTGCTTCGACCGAACACCAAAAAGTTTTTCAGCGGTGGATTATCAGTAATGCTGGTGACATTTCTGAGGATTTCAAAGCTTCTCTAAGTGGTTTCACTGCAAGGTGGAACGCAGTTCGGGTTCGGCTATAAAAGGGAGGTCACTTGTCATTGAGCTTAACATGGAATCGGGCAGCACTCAGTGATAAGAGAGAAGTTCACCAATGTGGTATCACTATGGACTGAATAGTCTAAGTCAGCCTGATACATCGGGCTGCCACCTAACCTAACCTAACCTAACATGGTGCTCTTGAAACATGTTTGAGGTGATCATATTCCCTCTCTGAGTGTAGAGGATGCTGATGAGGAATGTGGTAATTCCGAATCAGCTGTACATTATATATAACATAGTTTATATTTTGTTCCTGACTATAAATTATATACCTATAACCCCTTTCACTGATATTCCACGCCCCGCCTGACTTTCTACTTTACTCATTTCTTTTTTTTTGAATGAAACTGTGTTTGGTAGTTCTATTATGCTGAATAAATTACCATTACTTATAGATCTACCCTCGTAGTTTTAGGTCACTTTGGAGTTAGCTTGTTTTAAATGAGACCGAAAAACATATAGAATTTACTTGTTGCTCATTCTCTCCCTCTGCTCCCTCATCATACATCATTCAACCATTCCGTCTATCAATAAATTAGGTTTAAATAACATTTATACTTGAATTTATGTGAAAACTTTTTCTCCACTTTTTTTAAAATTTTTTTTGCTTTGTTGATTTCGATTTGAGGTTGTATTTTTTTATTTGTCTTTCGTCCTTGGATGTGGTCGATAAAGCAAGCCAGGGATGTTTTGAGGTTTATTTCAGTGGTAATGACTGATATCATTTATGATTTTATCCTGTTAAAACGTTTTGGCCCTTACTTCATTTGCTAACACAGCATTTATGGATTTTCATCAATTTCTCTGATACTAATAAGTCTATCGGATAGGAAGGAGGGAGGCGGAGTTGGTTGGGGAGATGTGGCGTAAAATAAATCCAAGTCTTCAATATTCAATATATTTTCTTTTCATTTATTGTATAGCTGTTGCTATAGGTCCTACTCTGTTATTGGCTCAGATGATGAAGCGAGCAATAAAGAACTTTGTGAATATTGTGAGCGGATCATATTTCATATCAAAATATTTAGTTTAACTTTACACTTCCATTACACATTGAACGATGATAGAGGAGATTGGTTTTGCGGATGTCGGGTATTTTGAACAGAAAAATTTGCATTTATATTAAATTTGTAATACTCCTACAATGATGCATACGCATATCGAGGACCCTTTCTCACCGTATAGAGAGAGAAAGAGAGAGAGTTGGGTATGGGGAAATCAAATAGGATTTTAATAGTCATTTATTTATTATGATATGTCGATTTAATAACAAAAAAACAGAAACAGAAACAAGTGATGCGATTTCGATGCTTATATTTGGCGGTGAACAAACATTTGCAATGCTATGAAAAATCACAAAACAAAAATATAAACAGAGCACATTTATGCCCGTATTATTATTGAAATTTTGCTGATAAAAATTTCTGTTTGTTTTTCAAGTTATAGATAAATAAAATGGACTTAAAAACTGTTTTTTTTTTTTCATAAAAATGTTGATATACAAACGTATATATGAACGATAGAAAAAAGTCTAACGTCGGCTGGGTTCGTTTTATTATAACCTTCATTACTATCCCAGCAAAAAAGCGTCGCCAAAAAAGTAGTAAAAATGTTCTTTTTGGAAGTGGTGCAAAATTGGCGCAGAAGCGATGTTTTTAACATGGGCTTGGTGACGGATGTCCACCATTTCAACAGACGTTGCACTGGATTTGCATCACTTCTTAAGGTGTGATGCGAATTCAGTGTTTTGGATGTGAATTAAGAAATTTGGTGATATTTTGACGAATAAATAATTTTTAAATGCATTAAAACGCTTGTCTGGAACGCTTGACATCGAATATTTTCAAAAATTCGCAATTTTTCTAGAAAGGATTTAGCATTTTTTTTTAGGCAAAATTTAAATAATTTGCACTATTTTATTAATTTTTTATCTGTTTTTAACCTATTTGAAACAATAAACATTTAAATTTCTCATTAAAAATGTGAAAAAAGCGAGTTATAAAAAATTGACTCAAATGAACTTCCTGTGCAGTTAAAATAAAGAACATCTTTGGGACAACATTTTTGGAAGTGCTTTTAAAGTTGTGCCTTTAGAAGAACATCTAAATTTTTTTGCTGGGTATGTAAACCAACATTATTGGTGGAGCTAAAAAAAATTTCCCCACTGTAATTTCAAATAAAAATTATTGCCACAATTAATAAAGTTATACACTCAGCTCAATTTGACATAATGTGTGAATAATTTAAAGAAAAACTATCCAAAAATTGTACTTAGATGTGCAAAGGCAAGATCCTTTTGAAAGTGAAACCCGCGTACGAGGCGTAGTAATTTTCCCTAAAGGTGAGTATTAAGGTATTCGAATTGGGTGCCACCGTGGTGAAATGGTTAGCATGCCCGCCTTGCATACACAAGGTCGTGGGTTCGATTCCCGCATCGACCGAACAACAAAAAAATTTTCAGCGGTGGATTATCCCACCTCAGGTGACATTTCTAAGTGGTTTCACTGCAATGTGGAACGCCGTTTGGATTCGGCTATAAAAAGGAGGTCCCTTGTCATTGAGCTTAACATGGAATCGGGCAGCACTCAGTGATAAGAGAGAAGTTCACCAATGTGGTATCACAATGGACTGAATAGTCTAAGTGAGCCTGATACATCGGGCTGCCATCTAACCTAACCTAACCTAAGGTATTCGAATTTAGCCGCGAAAATCAAAAACGAAGCATTAAAAGCGGAATAACATTATATAACAGGTTGGCTGATAAGTCCCCGGTCTGACACATAGATGGCGTCGCTAGTATAATTTGAAGGTTGGTACTATATAAAAATAATATGCATTTATTTTTATATAGTACCAACCTTCAAATTATTCGTGTCAAAATTTGACGTCTGTAAGTCAATTAGTTTGTAAGATAGAGCGTCTTTTGTGAAGCAACTTTTGTTATTGTGAAAAAAATGGAAAAAAAAGAATTCCGTGTTTTGATAAAATACTGTTTTCTGAAGGGAAAAAATACGGTGGAAGCAAAAACTTGGCTTGATAATAAGTTTCCTGACTCTGCCCCAGGGAAATCAACAATAATTGATTGGTATGCAAAATTCAAGCGTAGTGAAATGAGCACGGAGGACGGTGAACGCAGTGGACTCCCGAAAGAGGTGGTTACCGACGAAAACATAAAAAATCCACAAAATGGTTTTGAATGACCGTAAAATGAAGTTGATCGAGATAGCAGAGGCCTTAAAGATATCAAAGGAACGTGTTGGTCATATCATTCATCAATATTTGGATATGAGGAAGCTCTGTGAAAAATGGGTGCCGCGCGAGCTCACATTTGACCAAAAACAACAACGTGTTGATGATTCTGAGCGGTGTTTGCAGCTGTTAACTCGTAATACACCGAGTTTTTCCGTCGATATGTGACAATGGATGAAACATGGCTCCATCACTACACTCCTGAGTCCAATCGACAGTCGGCTGAGTGGACAGCGACCGGTGAATCGTCTCCGAAGCGTGGAAAGACTCAAAAGTCCGCTGGCAAAGTAATGGCCTCTGTTTTTTGGGATGCGCATGGAATAATTTTTATCGATTATCTTGAGAAGGGAAAAACCATCAACAGTGACTATTATATGGCGTTATTGGAGCGTTTGAAGGTCGAAATCGCGGCAAAACGGCCCCATATGAAGAAGAAAAAGTGTTGTTCCACCAAGACAACGCACCGTGCCACAAGTCATTGAGAACGATGGCAAAAATTCATGAATTGGGCTTCGAATTGCTTCCCCACCCACCGTATTCTCCAGATGTGGCACCCAGCGACTTTTTCTTCTTCTCGGACCTCAAATGGATGCTCGCAGTAAAAAAATTGGCTGCAATGAAAAGGTGATTGCCGAAACTGAGGCCTATTTTGAGGCAAACCCGAAGGAGTACTACCAAAATGGTATCAAAAAATTGGAAGGTCGTTATAATCGTTGTATCGCTCTTGAAGGGAACTATGTTGAATAATAAAAACGAATTTTGACAAAAAAAAATGTGTTTTTCTTTGTTAGACCGGGGACTTATCAGCCAACCTGTTATTTTGGCGCATTTTGTATTACTTGAAAGGAGAATGAATTATGATTTATTATAATTACCATTAAAAACTTACTATTTTCTGTGCATACAACACTGAGAAAAAAGCATGCCTGGTTACAAAGATTTTGTCTTTACTTTAAAAATGTTGGTATTGAGTCCGAGCCAAAGAAGCGGAAAATACAAGTAAGGAAGCAAATTCTAATTTTTCCCTTTTTCAGCTTTTTTTTCTTCATATGCTAACAAAGTTCTTTAAATCAAGTTAACGACAACTTTATTTTCCAAATTAAACTCGACTTCTAATAGAAAGTATGCTATGTTTCAAGTAAAATACGTCTTTAAAATAAAGTGTTAAAAAACGTGTCTTATATTTGAGCGATTGTTTTCTTTGTAATCAAGATTCAAAAAGACAACAAATTTAAAGCCAATTTCATTAAATTTAAAGAATTTTTCTGAATTATTAATATCAAGTTGACCTTAGCCCAAACATTTTTATACCCACCACCATAGAATGGTGACGGGGGTATAATAAGTTTGTCATTTCGTTTGTAACACATCGAAATATCGATTTCCGACTATTTAAAGTATATATATTCTTGATCAGGGAGAAATTCTAAGACGATATAACGATGTCCGTCTGTCTGTCTGTTGTAATCACGCTATAGTCTTCAATAATGAAGCACTCGTGCTGAAATTTTGCACAAACTCGTCTTTTACCTGCAGACAGGTCAAGTTCGAAGATGGGCTATATCGGTCCAGGTTTTGATATAGTCCCCATATAAACAGACCTCCCGATTTGGGGTCTTGGGCTTATAGAAATCGTAGATTTTATCCTGAAATTTGAAATGTAGAGGTATTTTATGACCATAAAGAGGTGTGCCAAAAATGGTGATTATCGGTCCATGTTTTGGTATAGCCCCCATATAGACCGATCTCCCGATTTTACTTCTTGGGCTTATAGAAACCGCAGTTTTTATTCAATTTACCTGAAATTGGAAATCTAGAGGTATTGTGGGACCATAAATACGTGTGCCAAAAATTGTGAGTATCAGTCCATATTTTCGTATAGCCCCCATATAGACCGATCTCCCGATTTTACTTCTTGGGCTTATAGAAACGCCAGTTTTTATTCAATTTACCTGAAATTGCAAATCTAGAGGTATTGTAGGACCACAAATATGTGTGCCAAAAATTGTGAGTATCGGTCCATGTTTTGGTATGGTCCCCATATAAAACGACCTCCCGATTTGGGGTCTTGGGCTTATAGAAACCGCAGTTTTTATCCAATTTGTCTGAAATTGGAAATCTAGAGGTATTTTAGGACCATAAAGAGGTGTGCCGAAAATGGTGAGTATCGGTCCATATTTTGGTATAGCCCCCATATAGACCGATTTCCCGATTTTACTTCTTGGGCTTCTAGAATCCGAAGTTTTTATCCTATTTGCCTGAAATTGGAAATCTAGAGGTATTTTCGGGTCATAAAGAGGTGTGCCGAAAACGGTGAATATCGGTCCATATTTTAGTATAGCCCCCATAAGAACGATCTCCCGATTTAAGTCCTTGGGTTTCTAAAAACCGTAGTTTTTATCTGATTTGCCTGAAATTGTAAGTATTCTGGTATTTTAGGCTCACAGAAACGTGTATCGGATTAAGTTTTTATCGCTTCATTTGGTAATGCCTCCATATAGACCGACTTCACTTCTTGAGGGTGTAGAAGGCGCACTGATAATGAAAATTGCTTGAAACTCAATGTAAAATTTATAGATTTTACTTCTACAGATTTAATATTTCAAATCAAGACGTTATTTTATAATTTTCTTGCACACTTACAAGAGATGTTAATGATTCCTCTAAAACTCAAAACAAAAATGGTTCTTATAAATCCAGAAACTGATATAGTCCTCATGGGTGAAATCTTTAAATTTATCTTCGGGAAGTGTCCTCAAGCCCTCCTGAAATTTCAAAGGAAACCCTACTATTTGGTTCATGGTGGTGGGTATTTATGATTCGGCCCGGCCGAACTTAGTGCTGTATATACTTGTTTTCTTTCATGTTATGATACCCATTTTTAAGTCAAATTACTTAACATAACGACAATACGACTTGAAAAGTTGATCGACTTTTAGACAAGCGACTTCTACATTGAAAAAAATATTGACCTAATATGGAAGATTATGCAACTTAAATTTTAGGACTCAAAATTTACGCAATGCTAAGGACAAAATTCTTTAAAACAATGACATTTTAATTAAAAGAAAGTTTATAATCCTTGCTTGCATTAAATTTAGGACACAAATCTTGAAATTTTGCATCTCTCTGCTGAAGTTGTAGATCTTTGAAGTAATACAAATTTTCCTTAAAATAAAGAAAAACATTTTTAATTTAAAGAAATCGTCTTTAACTCAACTGACATATTGAATTTATAGGCTAAGACTTAACAGGTTGGCTGATAAGTCCCCGGTCTAACAAAGAAAAACACATTTTTTTTGTCAAAATACATTTTTATTATTCAACATAGTTCCCTTCAAGAGCGATACAACGATTATAACGACCTTCCAATTTTTTGATACCATCTTGGTAGTACTCCTTCGGTTTTGCCTCAAAATAGGCCTCAGTTTCGGCGATCACCTCTTCATTGCAGCCAAATTTTTTCCCTGCGAGCATCCTTTTGAGGTCTGAGAACAAGAAAAATCGCTGGGGGTCAGATCTTGAGAATACGGTGGGTGGGGAAGCAATTCGAAGCCCAATTCATGAATTTTTGCCATCGTTCTCAATGACTTGTGGCACGGTGCGTTGTCTTGGTGGAACAACACTTTTTTCTTCTTCATATGGGGCCGTTTTGCCGCGATTTCGACCTTCAAACGCTCCAATAACGCCATATAATAGTCACTGTTGATGGTTTTTCCCTTCTCAAGATAATCGATAAAAATTATTCCATGCGCATCCCAAAAAACAGAGGCCATTACTTTGCCAGCGGACTTTTGAGTCTTTCCACTCTTCGGAGACGATTCACCGGTCGCTGTTTACTCAGCCGACTGTCGATTGGAGTGTAGTGATGGAGCCATTTTTCATCCATTGTCACTTATCGACGGAAAAACTCGGGTGTATTACGAGTTAACAGCTGCAAACAGAATCATCAACACGTTGTGGTTTTTGGTCAAATGTGCACAGAGCTTCCGCATATCCAAATATTGATGAATGATATGACCAACACGTTCCTTTGATATCTTTAAGGCCTCTGCTATCTCGATCATCTTCATTTTACGGTCATTCAAAATCATTTTGTGGATTTTTTTGATGTTTTCGTCGGTAACCACCTCTTTCGGGCGTCCACTGCGTTCACCGTGCTCATTTCACCACGCTTGAATTTTGCATACCAATCAATTATTGTTGATTTCCCTGAGGCAGAGTCCGGAAACTCATTATCAAGCCAAGTTTTTGCTTCCACCGTATTTTTCCCCTTCATAAAACGGTATTTTATCAAAACACGAAATTCCTTTTTTTCCCATTTTTTTTGATTTTTTTTTCACAAAAACAAAAGTTGCTTCATAAAAGAAGCTCTATCTCCCAAACTAATTGACTTACAGACGTCAAATTTTGACACGAATCATTTGAAGGTTGGTATTATATAAAAAATAATATGCATTTAATACTAGCGACGCCATCTATGTGTCAGACCGGGGACTTATCAGCCGACCTGTTATTTTAAGGATTTGCATTTTTGGTTTAAAGTTTTTTTTTTGGCATTAAGAAAACTGTTTTTACTTTAAAGTACCTGGCATAACTTAGATTTTTAAATTGGAATTTGTTTGTACATAAATACCTTTATTAATATATCGCCAGAAGAAAATAAAAACTCGATGAATGAGATCTGTGTCCAATTTTAATTTATTTGATCCTAGATTTAAAGTCAGGGAGGTCCGTACACAGAAAAAAAAGTGCCTCGTAAATTTAAGAAGATTTTTACAATAATTTATTACAAGAATTTTCCAGAATTTTAGTTCATTTTTCGTATCTTTAACGAAAATTAACTACTCGAAAGGAAATTTTACAAATTTTAAGTAGCAATCGTTTAGTTCATAGCCTACAAAATACGATGGAAATTTCCTTAAAAATTTTCTTAACTGGTAGTTGATAATTCTTTCGTCATACTATAAAACTACTTATGAAATGTAAAATACTTTCTAAGTAATAAGTGTAATTTACTATAAAGAGTTTTTGTATGAGAAAATATTTTTTTACGAAAATTGAACTTGAAAGCGGATAGCAATTTCTTACTGCCAATTCATATAGTTATTAATAGTTGGTACAACATTTCTCAATGAAATATTTTTAGTTCACATGTAGTTAAATTTATAGACATTTTCGTCAAAAATGGGTAGATATCACTTTATGAAGTTTTTGCTAATTTTAAGTTAAACGTTTCATCGTTCTTATACTGCATTTAAAAGTATTGTTTTTAGAGTAAATTGTGGACAGATGCGATGAACTAATGCATAGTACAGAGATCTTTCTCGACAAAGTGGAATATGTTTAATGTAAAGATGATGTTACTTGAAATTTTTTTTTTAGCATGCAATGCAATAATGAGAAATGGTAGCGAGTGACGGGGATGTTGTGTATATCTTAGCGTGGGGTTGTTTTTATTTTTGTTGTTTCGGTGGTTTGTGGGTGTGTGTGTTTATTATTCGCGAATGGTTTATTTGTCTGGATGAGGTGTTGTTTTCAATGAAGGCACATGTGTTTTTGTTGTTGTAGAAATGTTTTAGTTTTGCTTGGTTTTGTTTGGCATGCTTCAGTTGTATAGTTGGCGTTGGCGTGGGCTGTTGCACCTTTTTAGCACGTATGTAACAAGGGAATATAAAGGTATGGAATATTTTGGTTTTTTGAGACATATATTGGTGTTTGTTTATTAAAACTTTTAAATGAAAGTTATTAATATTTTAGCGATGAGGTGGACAATGGCGAAGTGATGATCGGTAGCTTAGAAAAAAATTATTAAGAATGTTCAATATTTAGGAAAAAATGCTGAAATGGAAAGTATATTGAAATCGTTTTATCTAATTTAATTTTTATTATTCAATGTAAAAAATAAATATTCAATTTCAGCGTAACTCCAGCGTAAGGTAGGTAAGTGTTCTTTTTTCAATGGGGTTTTCTTTCAAAAATAATATTCTTTATGTATATTATTATTTGCTAATTATTATTATTATTTATTTTAACCAGTTTCATGTTTTTCTTTGTTGTAACAAATATTTAATTTAAGAGCAACCCCAGATGGATTCGGGCAAATTTTTTTCATTTCTCCTCAGCGTATAGTTTAATAGAGAAGTGGTAAGTTTTGGCTTTCTTTTCACTAGAATATTTATTTTTTTATGACCTTTTTATTATCAAAATTACAGGTTTTTAATACTTTATTTTAGTGTTACTTTAATCAAATATTTTTGGAAACCAATTAATATTTTTAATGTTAAAAAAAAAAACAAATATTTAATTTCAGAATAACAATTTGGAAACATTTTTATGAATTGGTAAGCTTTCTTTAACATTCTTTTAACCAGAATATTTACTTTTTTATGCATATTATTTCTTTAATTAGATCTTTTGGAAACAAATTTAATGTTTTTTTATTTAATATAAAAAATAAATATTTAATTTCAGAGTAACCCCAAATGAATTTAGATAACATTTTAACCCCAGCGTACATTGTAATAAAGAATTGGTAAGTTTTATACTAAAACTTTGGCTTTCTTTTAACAAGAATATTTATTGTATTATGTCCTTCACATCGATAACAACACAATTTTATGAGTTCATATATTACTTAATTCATTATTTCTCTAATTGTTTCAGGTACAAACTTTATGAGGTACGTTTATCTAAGAAAAGTTGAATTCCTTACACCATTTAATAAAACGCCCCCAAATATGGTAAGTTACAAGCTAATTTAAAGAGCTAAAAAATTATATTTTATTACATGCTAATTTTTAACAAATTTTCTTTATTCCTTCCATTTTTTCAGCAAGATATGTGAAAAATATACTTACGATTAATAAAAAACTAAGGAAAAGTCAAAATGTCCATAAAGCGAGTTAAAATAAACTACTTCCTTGTTCCACGTGGTCATAATTTTTATTCACAAAAACATTGTATTAAGAACTTTCATCAGAAGTTTTTATAATAAAGTACTATTGCTTAAAGAAAGTTTAATTTTATTGTATGAACATTTTCATAATAGTAAAACGGTTTGTTGTTCCTTTAATTATTTAATTTCTCTGTACTGTGGAATGATTGATTTAAAAATAGTTTAGTCGTCGACATTTTAAAGAGACTGTTAACCAATTTTTATTATCGGGTTTGCCAAAAACTAAGCAAGTAAACCAAAATAATACTGACTTTTTAACTTGGTAGGGGTATATAAATCTCATGGTGTTGTAAAAATTAACTAAAATATAATGTTATGGATTAACTAAAATTTAAGAGAATTATAAACTACACAAGTTGAAAAAAATCTTAAGGGCTAAATCATGGTCAATATTACTACAGTTTAGTTCATTTTGCAATGGAAAAGGGTTCACTGTTTTTTCAGTGTAAGATATATCTTTATTTTAAAGAAGCCTCATTTTTGGCCCGGAATCAATACCAAAATCCTTAAGGGAAGTTCAAAATCTTTGGATCCAAGTAAACTTTTTTTTAGTGTATGCTAAGCGAAATTTGCATTCGTATTTTAAAGACATGAAATCTTTGACCTCACCTTAAGATATTAATTCCGGCGTTTTTGCTTTTTTTTAACAGATTTTTCATTACTTCTGCTGTTAATGAAATTTGAAATGAGCTGATGTTTGTTCTATAACCCAGCAAAAACAGCGTCACCAAAAAAGTAGTGAAAATTATTTTTTTTTGATCCGGAAGTGGTGCAAAATTGACGCAGAAGCGATGAATTTAACATGAGCTTGTCATACGACGGATGTTCCCCATTTCAACTGCCGTTGCACTGAATTTGCATCACTTTTTAAGATGTGATCCGAATTCAGTTGTTTGGAGCCTATTGGCAAATAAATAATTTTTATATTTTTTCTAGAATGCATTTAGCATTTTTTTTCTAAATGATTTTTACCATTTTATTAATTCTTCTTCTGTTTATTTTATGTGAAACAAAAAAGCGAGTTATAAAAAAAATTAAATAAAAGAACTATCTGTGTAGTTAAAATAAATAACATCTTTGGGAGGACATTTTTGGATGCGCTTTTAAAGTTGTGTCTTTAGAACAACTTCCAAAATTTTTGCTGAGAAGTTGTTATTATCACCCGATTTTACTAAAATTCTCTATAGGAGTAAAATTTTGACAAAATTCTCTATAAAAGTAAAATGTTGACAAAATTTTCTATAGAAATAACATTTTTACAAAATTATGTACAGAAATAAAATTTTAACAAACTTTTCTATAGAAATAAAATTTTGGAAAAATTTTGTATAGAAATAAAATTTTGGAAAAATTTTGTATAGAAATAAAATTTTGATAAAATTTTCTATAGAAATAAAATTTTGACAATATTCTCTATAGAAGTAAAAATTTTGACAAAATTCTATATAGAAATAAAATTTTAGTATAATTTTCTATAGAAATAACATTTTGACAAACTTTTCTATAGAAATAAAATTTTGACAAATTTTTCTATAGAAATAAAATTTTGGAAACATTTTCTATAGAAAAAAAATTTTGACAAATTTTCTATAGAAATAAAATTTTCTATAGAAATAAAATTTTGACAAAATTCTCTATAGAAATAAATTTGTGGCAAAATTTTCTATAGAAATAACATTTTGACAAAATTTTCTATAGAAATAAAATTTTGGCAAAATTTTCTATAGAAATAAAATTTTGGCAAAATTTTCTATAGAAATAAAATTTAGAAAAAATTTTCTATAGAAATAAAATTTGGGCAATATTTGTTATAGAAATAATATTCTCTATAGAACTAACATTTTGGCAACATTTTCTATAGAAATAAAATTTTGACAAAATTCTTTATAGAACTAAAATTTTGAAAAAATTTTCTATTGAAATAAAATTTTGATAAAATTTTCTATAGAAATAAAATTTTGGCAATATTTGTTATAGAAATAATATTCTCTTTAAAACTAAAATTTAGGCAAAATTTTCTATAGAATTATGTATAGAAATAAAATTTTGACAAAATTTGCTATAGAAATAAAATTTTGACAAATTTTCTATAGAAATAAAATTTTGACAAAATTCTCTATAGAAGTAAAAATTTTAACAAAATTCTGTATGGAAACAAAAGTTTAGTATAATTTTCTATAGAAATAAAATTGTGGTAAAATTTTCTATAGAAATAACATTTTGACAACATTTTCTATAGAAATAAAATTTTGGCAAAATTTTCTATAGAAATAAAATTTAGAAAAAATTTTCTATAGAAATAAAATGTTGGCAATATTTGTTATAGAAATAATATTCTCTATAGATCTAAAATTTTGGCAAAATTTTCTATAGAAATAACATTTTGACAAAATTCTCTATAGAACTAAAATTTTGAAAAAATTTTCTATAGAAATAAAATTTTGGCAATATTTGTTATAGAAGGGCTGTTTTCTTTTTGCACTGGATAGAACTTTTGTATGGCAATCGTTGCACTGGTGTTCTATCCAGTGCAACTATCAGTGCAAGTCGCACCAGAGTCACCATTATATGCGAATTTTGTAGTTGTCAAAATATGAATTGGCAACTAACTAAAATACTGGGGAGGAACACATCTCAAGTGAATGTCACATACTGAAAAGAAGAAGAAACAAAAGCAAATGTAAATAAACAAAACAGAAGTATTTGTTTAAATTTTGTTTCACTGCAACAAAAACAGGAATATGTATCGAATTATGTAGAAATATCTAGTGGCCCAACTTTAAATGTAGCGTCTCTAACAACTTCCAATAAATGAACTCTCATGGAAGTGACGATTTCATTTGGACATTTCGTCAAAGGCCTTCTCTGTATTTCGTGAGACTCACAATAATTATGGAGTTCGAAAAAATTTAACCGCGCCTTAAATTTTTACAAAAACACCTTAAATGGCATGAGAATCAGTGAAATGTTTAAAGTTTAAATTGCATGGCTCGGGTGGTGGAAGTTTAGTACGAAGGTCCAAAGAAAAGTCTTAATCCAAGAAATAAAAACAGTGCCTTCAATAATGGTGGGAGTAATATTATGGTCTGGGGGTCGTTTTTTGGACATGTTATGGCTCCGATTTATAGAGTATAGAGGGCACTATGCTTTTGGAAATCTTAAAAAACAGTTTGTCCCATGTAATATTACCATAACAATCACGGGAAATACCGTCTACATGGATTATTCAGTGCGATCATGATCTCCAGCACTCGTATAGTGTGCTAAAACAACTTATTTCTAATGAAAAAGTGTGTGTACTTGTACTCTATGTTTCGAATTCAGGCCAATGTCGTTCCTATGTTTAATAAAAAAATAATGTATTATACCCTTCATTGTGGACCAAATTCATTGATACCATCTCAAGTTTGTTGCGAGCTATATAAAGGTTGATATTCCCATATGCATGAATTTGAATCTGCACCGATTTAGACAAAATTGTATACACTTCAACAAAATCTATGTACTTAATATTTGAATCTAACTTTATGGGACGAAACATAATTTTAGTCAAAAAAATAATAATAATAAGAAAATCTGAAGTCTGGCGGGGCAGACTATAATATACTCAACTTTGTATTTAGATCCACATTTTGATAAAATCTCAATCCTTCAATTTTGTTGAGTGCTTTGTATAAAGGTTTATGTTGCTATTTACCTCACTCGATTTGGACAATGTATATTGTAATACTTCTATAAAGAGTGCGACGCTGGGTATACATTTTTAGGCAATTTCGCAAAATTGAATTTATAATCGGTCGAAAGATTTATATTAGAGGTTTTTTAAGAATCAGTGACCATCAGCACGAAATAACATTATATGAAAATTTACTATAGAAATACATTTTCAATAAATATGCTAAATTTTGAGAAAATTTTCTATAGAAATAAAATTTTGACAAATTTTTCTATAGAAAAACAAGTAAAGAAAGTCTATAGTCGGAAAGGGCCGACTATATTATACCCTGCACCACTTTGTGATCTACATTTTCGACACCATCTGAATTCCTTCAAATTTTTTGAGTGGTATATATAAAGATTTATGTTCCCATATACATGCATTTAAATCTGAACCGACAATATATTTAAGACCAAAATTCTATTGACTTAAAATTTATGTCGGCTAATGCCCTGGGGTGGAACACAATGTTAGTAAAAAACAAGTAAGTAAAGTCTAAAGTCGGGCTGGGCCGACTATATTATACCCTTCACCACTATGTATACCAACATTTGTGTTACCACCTTAACTACTTCAAATTTGCTGGGAGCTATGCAAAGGTTTGCATTTCCAGATACAAATACTTATAATGAAGATAATATTTGTACAAAAAACACTAGAATTAAAATCGGCTATCACCATGGGATGAAACACAATGTTAGTAAAAAATATGGGAAATATGAAGCGAGAGAAATTTTAATGCAAGTGTACAAAAGGACATTTATGATTTATCAGGCGATACATATGTATACCAAATATAGGAAAATTTTAGTAATATTTGCAATTTTTGCTACTCACCAGTGGCGATTTTAAAAGGATATTGGTAGATCTCGCCAAGATATGTGGTCAAGTGTGGGTTGTAACATATTATTTGGTCAAGTCGAGCGACTTGGAGCCTTATTTAAAAATCAACTATTCTGTGGAAATTCTGGCACTACAGGATATGACTAAGATATGAGGAAATCATCACAGAGTTTTGTCTAAAGTGTGGGAATTTTGGTCATATTTGTAATAACTGGAAACACGAATATATGGGGGTTTTATCTAAATCTGAACCAAATCAGATCAAACTTAACACACTTAAATATCTAAAATATTAAAGATTTTAACCAAATTTAACACACATAACGACACCTAAATCTGAATCGATTTCAATCAAATTTACCAAGCATTGCTAGAATGTTAATTCTACTCTCTGTGCAAAACTTCACGAAAATCGGTAGTAAACTTTGGCCTCTGTTGTCATATGAAATTTGAACCGATTTCAATCAAATTTTGCACTCGTGACTATATGGCCAAGCGTTATGTTTGAGCAAAATTTCAACCAAATCAGGGTAAAACTCAGGCTGAATCCATATAAGTGCATATCGGACGAAAGATATATATGGAAGCTATATCTAAATCTGAACCGATTTCAATAAAATTTGGCACATTTGACTATACTACCAATTGTACTCCTAGTGCAAAATTTCTACCAAATTTGGGTTAAAATCTGGCTTCTAGGGCCGTATAAGTGGACGAAAGATATATATGGGAGCTATATCTAAATCTGAACCGATTTCTTCCAAAATTAATAGGGATCTATTCTGAGCCAAAACACATACTTGTGCCAAATTTGAAGTCGATTGGACTAAAACTGCGGCCTAGACTTTGATTACAAAAATGTGTTCACGGACGGACGGACATCGCTATATCGACTCACGAGCCCACCCTGAGCATTATTGCCAAAGACACCATGTGTCTATCTCGTCTCCTTCTGGGTGTTGCAAACATATGCACTAACTTATAATACCCTGTTCAACAGTGTGGCGCAGGGTATAAAAATTTTATAAATTATTGTTCATTAGGCCGTGAAGTACAAAAATATAACAGCAGACATCTACTGCTGTTTTTAGCAGACTTTTTCTATGAGTATACTGGAAGTCGAGTCTGAATTTGGAAAATAAAGTTGTTAACTCGTTTTAAAGGATTTTAATAGCATATGGAGAACAAAAGCTGAAAAAATGAAAACTTAAAATTCGCTTCCTAGAAAGAAGTACACAAAACCGAAATTTAAAAAAAAATGTGTCTTAAAAATATCCTTACTAGTATTCTCCGCTTCTTTGGCTCGGATTTAAAAAAAAGGAAAAAAAGGAAAGGGAAAAAGTAAATTTTTAAAGTAAAGACAAAATCTTTGTAACAGGACATGCCTTTTTTTGAGTGTATACTGCATAATTTTCATAAATAAGGAAATTCGGTTCATCTCCCAAACCTATACCAATGATACCCTTGCTTATGTTTACTAATTCGCATGGGGTGGTTTAGGGTATGATATAGTCGGCCCCGCCCAATACCGATATGGACCAATTTTTGTATGGTTGTTAGAAACCACATACTAACAACACGTACCAAATTTCAAACGGATCGGATGAATTTTGCCCCTCCAAGAGTCTCCGAAGGTCAAATCTGGGGATCGGTTTATATGGGGGCTATACGTAAAGTAATGCGATATGGCCCTTTTCCAATAAGATAAGACCTATATCAATAACAACTTCTTGTGCCAAGTTTCAAGTCGATAGCTTGTTTCGAACGGAAGTTGGCGTGATTTCAACAGACGGACCGACCATCATCGGGTCGTATTTTTTGCAAAATGAGGCCGGTCAGGCAGTTACTGTGAATGGTGTTCGCTATCGTAAGATGATAACGAACTTTGTATGGCCCGAATTTGCCACACAGCTAACGAAACAATGGCTCTTTTGCGCAACAAATTTAATGTCCGTGTTATCTCACGTAATGGCAATGTCAATTGACCGCCAAGATCATGTGATTTGACACCGTTGGACTTTTTTCTTTGTGGTTATTTGAAAGAAAAGGTGTACGTCGATAAGCCAGCAACAATTCAATAGCTAAAGGACGAGATAATTCGGCACATTAACGGCATAGAACCTCAATTATGCCCCAGCGTCATCGAAAATTTGGACCATAGGATGGAGGTGTGCCACCGAGGTCGCGGCGTCTATTTGGCCTATAGTTTGTTCCATACATAATTGAGTAATACGAATATATCATAATAAAATAAAATTACAATAATGTCCTAAATAGTTTGTGTTTTATTCAAAATCAACATCGGCCCTTGAAAATTTAACCACCCTATTCTTTATGGGCTCTTAGAGCAATTTTTCGATCTGTTACAAACGGAATGACAAACTTAAAAAACCACAATTTTATGGTGGAGGGTATAAAAATAGCATTTGGAATAGTATATAATAATAAAATTGCCTTCTTCATCATTATTTAGAAAATATTCACCAAGACAGTATGATTTTGGTTTGGATTTTGCGGTAGAATTTAAAATTTTCATGATTTTTTTAGATATTTACGCTTCATTTGTGTATAATTTTTCTATTCTTTAGTTAACCCTCTAATGCCCAATCCCGCCTTTAGGCGGGCTTCAATAAATAAGGAAGCTTTTAGTAAAACACACCTTAACACAATAAAAATGGGTAAAATAAAAAGAAAACATTTGGAACTGTTCAAGAGGCTTTGCAGCATATACTGAATTTTACCTATAAAATTTTCTTGTTTAGTTTTCTTGCTTTTGTGTCGTTAACATTAAATATTTATTCAGATGGCCAAAAAATTGGGGCATTAGAGGGTTAATTATACAAACATAATCCAAAAATGAATAAAGTTAAGTTAATTTGCTGAAGAAACAATAATTCCGATAAATAAACCTAATTTTTTTAATGGTTACATTTTCTTAATAAATTTTAAAATAATAAAAACGTTTGTCTTACACTTTTCGACATTTTTTATTTTCACGGCGAAAGCTTAGGGAAACCTTGAAAATAAAAAATGTAAAAACAAGTGTAATGAAACTTAGTTTTTATTGATGGAACCATGAACGCCTAAATGTTTTTTAACATATTTAAAAATTTTGAAAGAAAATCTTCACTCCAGCGCCTCTAAAATGGGATTTCGTGATAAAGACTCCTTGTTCCAACAAGCAAACACACGGCCTGGGATGTGAAAATATGGCTCCTTCACAACACTAAATATCTCAAAACGCAACCACAAAGCCCACGTAGCAACCCCATTGAAAACTAGGATCTCATTTGGAACCGTGGATCGGACAAAACCATATTTCATATTGGACAGCCCTTAAAAAAAGTGTTACAAGAAGAATGGGGCAAAATCTCTCAAGAAACGTGTCGATGCCAAAACGACTGGAAGCCATTTGCGCTAACAAAGGGTACTATTCCAAATACTAAGTGGACCAAAATAATGTCTCATACAATGTGATTACTGATACGACGAATACTTTTGTGAGCTTTTTTTGTAGTTTTTTCATTTAATGATTAAAAATAATACAATAAAATTAATTTCACGATTTTTGTTTACGTTTTGCTGTTATGTATATCCATGGAAACATTTTAATAAAACTTTTTCATATAAATGTTAAGCGGTTTGCGATTTCAAGATATAAAAAAGAATATTTTTGTGAGTCACTGTATATGTTTTGTTTTTGTTTTTTGTATGACTTGTTTTATGGTCTAAAACGGCAAGAAATCCCTTTCTCAACTAAATATACAAATAAACTTGCGATATTTGTTTGTGGCTGGTGGTGGTGATGTTTTTCTCTGCCTACAATTATTGGTATTTCGTTCCAAAGAAAAACTTATAAACCAAGGTGGCTATTAAACCCAAGACAAAAGGCATCAGCCATGTCTTCATTACGATTCCTCGTTCTTTTACTCAGTATTCCATGTGGGTTCGGATTTTTCCTGAACATTTGTACGCTCTTCAGCAACTAGTTAACCGATTTTGTATTGTTGCATCATTTCAAGGGCATATGAACTGTGACCAACTTCTTCGAAATTTTCTGTAGCATCTTTACCAGCTTGTTCGATCAAGACTTCTTCACCACCAGGATGCTCATTGAGAAAAGAGGTCACGTCATACACGTTGTTGTGGATTATGAACCAATTCTTTTCTTTTGTAATATTTTTGGCAACTTCGGCGTGGGTAAATTATTTTACATTTTGCGATGACATGGTGTTTAATTAAATAATTTGTGGTATTAAGTTGAATTATATTTCCTGTATATTCTCTCCCTCTTGTGATGGCTGGCCGAAGTCTGTAATTCTACGTTAACTAGGCTTTTGTGATTTTGATGCAATTGGCATATCCATTTCTATACCACACATGCTTGTGGTATTAGCCACTTGTAAATCCACCACTTGAGCAAATTCCCATATTTCCACGCGTTTGGTTGATAAACATGACGCACTGAATCTGTTTCCACGCACGTAGCTGTTGCCAGCAGTCATTTGTTTTTGAAAGGCAAGCAGCAAATCCTTTAAAATTAATAATCACTCTTTCGTTTTTGGTACACTTATTTCTATAAATTGATTATTAAATGTATACCCCCTATTTTTATTTGTAAACAATAACTTTGATTTTGACGACCAAGTGTTGCCAATCAAAATCGAAATTTGAACTGAAATTTTTTTTGCGTTTTATTTTAGCACTGGTTATCAGTGCAAAAAGAAAACAGCCCTAGAAATAAAATTCTCTATAGAACTAAAATTTTGGCAAAATTTTCTATAGAGATAAAATGTTGATAAAATTTTCCATACAACTAAAATTTTGACAAAATTTTCTACAGAGAAAAAAGTTTGATAAAATTTTCTATAGAACTAAAATTTTGACAAAATTTTCTATAGAGATAAAATGTTGATAAAATTTTCCATAGAAATAAAATTGTGACAAAATTTTCTATAGAAATAAAATTTTGACAAAATTCTCTATAGAACTAAAATTTTGAAAAAATTTTCTATAGAAATAAAATTTTGATAAAATTTTCTATAGAAATAAAATTTTGCAAAATAATTTTTTTGGTAAAATTTTCTCCAAATTTTGGTAGATTAGTTTTGACTCGAGTGGAAACCGTGGTCCTACCCACACAATAATGGTTGGCCCTCAACACAATAAAACATGTACATATACGTGCTTGCACTAATCTATTCCTTGGATACACATTTTATTTATTTTAATTTTTTTTTTTTGAGTTTTTTTTTTGTCATGCTATAATAAAATAAAAAAATATACAAAATAAAATGTAACAATTTAACGCTTCGAAAATATTGAAAAGATGTTTCCGTTAACAGCTGTGTCGCTTCATCATCGATGACCAATTACACTAAAAAGTAATGCTGTCAAATACAAAAGAAAAAGAAGGTACAATAAAAATGGAACCATTAAACATTGGTAACAAACAGAAAAGTAAAAAAAAAAAACTCTTTGGATATGTTGGAATAATTACCACCGGATCTGCTTTCTTCCAGCATTGATGGAACCACCATGCCTTGTGACACAGTGTATCACCCTCCGGATGTATACATTCCTTCGATGCGTTCATGAGTAAGTCACGCAATGACGATGGTATGGCGGCAAACAATTTCTCCATATGTACATCACCATTGTCATCGACCACTTCGAATTCATGGAAAAGGCAATTCATATAGCACTTGAGAGCTTCATCTTCGTGGACTTCACCATCACTGAATTCCTTGATGGCCGCTAAATTTTAGACGAGAACAAGAGAATAAGAGAAACACAAAAAGAAGCAAACGATTTAGATGGCTTCACAGCAAAAAATAACCAAACAAACAAGAAGTACAAAACAAACTTCCTGGCTAGGCTGGTGGGGATTTTTTATAGATTGGTATGTACCTTCGGTTACTCCAGTTTTTGCCACACATATGTCATGAAACGGTTTGGCCATTTTCAAAATTTGTGGTGGTGGATACTAAGAAATGGAATATAGAACATTCAATTTTTATTCAGTTGTTATCATCATTCATACGGCAAAAAAAAAATCAAAAAACCAAAAAACGAGAAACGACTACAATGGATGTAACAATTGATTTGCTTTACCTCCGCATCACGCCTAGGCTGTTGGGCACGGCAACGACAGGACATCAGCGATAGGACAATTAAAATGGCGTACAACAATGGTGTACGACCGCGGCAAATGGCTTTGAAAGACATTCCGATTTTTGCAAACACGACACGGTGTATGAATGTTGAGTTTTACTCTTTGTCCCACTTCCTGTCTCTTTTTTTTAATTACGTTTCCGTCCTCTTTCGTCCTCCTGCTACAGATGATGGGGAACGATGATGGTTGATGGTCCTCGGTGATTTCTAGACGAATAGAAAAATTTATGCTGGTATTATGGCGTACATTCGATTAAATATTTTGTATTTTGTTTGAATCAATCACGTGAACAAAATTAAAAAAAAAAATCACCCCCTTTCAGGTGATCTTTTTTCAAATAGAAATCGTGAATCAATGATAAGAAAATTGATTTCTTCATATGAGTGGAAAAAAGTCGCAAAATCATGCTCTAGACAGAACTTGTGCCCACGATACAAAATTCACTCGAAAAATTGGCTCTAAAGCTCACGAACAAAATCTCGCTGAGGCAAAATTTACATTCACTAACTCACCCTCAAAATTTCAATAAATCTTATGATTAATCACGCAATTTTAGCAATGCTCACGATACTAATAGTGACGTCACGTCCATTACTTTATTGGTGAATAAAACTTCACGACACAAACTTACGATCACGGCCACACTCACGATCCTACTTAAGACTACGAACAATCACATGCATATGAAAAACTTATATTCACGATAAAATTCACGTCCATGACCCAACTCCCCAACACGATTTCAATCTGTCTAACGATTTTAACATTGTTATTATGTTAGTTAAATTTTGTCAAAATGTTATTTTTATAGAAAATGTTGTCAAAATTGTATTTCTATAGAAAATGTTGTCAAAATTTTATTTCTATAGAAAATTTTGTCAAAATTTTATTTCTAAAGAAAATTATGGCACAATTTTATTTCCATAGAAAATTTTGACACAATCAACAAATTTGTCAAAATTTGATTTCTATAGAAAATTTTGTCACAATTTTTTTCTTCAAAAAAAAAAGTTTGTCAAAATTTTATTTCTAAAGAAACTTTTGTCAAAAATTTATTTCTATAGAAAATTTTGTCAAAATTTTATGTCTATAGAAAATTTTGTCAAATTTTTATCTTAGAAAATTTTGTCAAATTTTTTTCTTAGAAAATTTTGTCAAAATTTTATTTCTATAGAAAATTTAGTCAAAATTTTATTTCTATAGAAAATTTTGTCAAGATTTTTTTTCTATAGAAAATTTTTATAAAAATTGTATTTCTAAAGAAAATTTTGTAAAAATTTGATTTCTATAAAAAATTTTGTCAACATTTTATTCTATACAAACTTTTGTCAAAACTTTATTTCTTAAAATTTTATTTCTATAGAAAATTTTGTCAACATTTTATTTCCAACAAAAATTTTGTCAAAATTTGATTTCTATAGAAAATTTTGTCAAAATTAGATTTCTATAAAAAATTTTGTCAAAGTTTTATTTCTACAGAAACTAATGTCAAAATTTTATTTCGGTAGAAATGTTGTTACAATTTTATTTCTATAAAAAATTTTGTCAACATTTTATTTCCATCGAAAATGTTGTCAAAATTTGATTTCTACAGAAAATTTTGTCAAAATTTGATTTCCATAGAAAATTTTGTCAAAATTTTATTTCTATAGAAAAATTTTCCAAAATTTTATTTCTACAGAAACTTTTGTCAAAATTTGATTTCTGTAGAAAATTTTGTCAACATTTGATTTCTATCGAAAATTGTGTCAAAATTTTATTTCTACAGAAACTTTTGTCAAAATTTGATTTCTGTAGAAAATTTTGTCAACATTTTATTTCTATAGAAAATTTTGTCAAAATTTTATTTCCATAGAAAATTTTGTCAAAATTTATTACTATAGAAAATTTTGTCAAAATTTTTTTTCTATAGAAAATTTTGTCAAAATTTTATTTCTATAGAAAATTTTGTCAAAATTTTATTTGTATAGAAAATTTTGTCAACATTTTATTTCTATAGAAAATTTTGTCAAAATTTTATGTCTATAGAAAATTTTGTCAATATTGTATTTCTATAGAAAATTTTGTCAATTTTTTTTCTTAGAAAATTTTACTTCTACAGAAAATTTTGTCAAAATTTTATTTTTATAGAAAATTTTTATCAAAATGTTGTTTCTATAGAAAATTTTGTAAAAATTTTATTTCTAAAAAAAATTTGTCAAAATTTTATTTCTACAGAAACTTTTGTCAAAATTTTATTTTTATAGAAAATTTTGTCAATATTTTATTTCTATAGAAAATTTTGTCAAAATTTTATTTTTATAGAAAATTTTGTCAATATTTTATTTCTATAGAAAATTTTGTCAACATTTTATTTCTATAGAAAATTTTGTTAAATTTTTATTTCTAAAGAACATTATAGCACAATTTTATTTCCGTAGAAAATTTTGACACAATCAATCAATTTGTCAAAAATTTATTTCTATAGAAAATTTTGTCACAATTTTTTTCTTAAAATAAGTTTGTCAAGATTTTATTTTTGTAGAAACTTTTGTCAAAAATTTATTTTTATAGAAAAATTTGTCAACATTGTATTTCTATAGAAAATTTTGTCAAAATTTTTTCTTAGAAAATTTTGTCAAAATGTTACTTCTACAGAAAATTTTGTCAAAATTTTATTTCTATAGAAAATTTTTATCAAAATTTCATTTCTGTAGAAAATTTTGTAAAAATTTGATTTCTATAGAAAATTTTGTCAATATTTTATTTCTATAGAAAATTTTCTCAAAATGTTATTTCTATAGAAAATTTTGTCAAAATTTTATTTCTATAGAAAATTTTGTCAAAATTTTATTTCTATAGAAAATTTTGTCAAAATTGTATTTCTATTGAAAATTATGTCAAAATTTTATTTCCGTAGAAAATTTTCTCAAAATTTTATTTCTATAGAAAATTTTGTCAAAATTTTATTTCTATTGAAAATTTTGTCAAAATTTTATTTCTATTGAAAATTTTGTCAAAATTTTATTTCTGTAGAAAATTTTCTCAACATTTTATTTCTATTGAAAATTTTCTCATTTTTTTTTTTGTTTTTGACAATTTTGTCAAAATTTTATTTCTAAAGAAAATTTTGTCAAAATTGTATTTATATGGAAAATTTTTGTCAAAATTTTATTTCTATAGAAAATTTTATCATTTTTATTTTTTTCTTTGGAAAATTTTATTTGTATAGAAAATTTTGCAAAAATTGTATGTCCATAGTATTAAAATAGCTCCTAGTTGGAGAGGAATGTTTCGCAAATGCGACCAAAAAATCAAGTATTCTACCAATCTGCCAAACGGTAAAAAATCTACCATTTTCGGTAGAATTCTACCAACTGAGGCAACCGTGGTAAAAAGTCCAACCGTGAAACCATTTCAAAGCGGTTCAATCTGAGGAATTTGTTTTGAGTTTTCGTGATATTGAACCACACATGTAGTGACTGCTACACTGGAGGCCAATCAACAGTCATACTATTAAATTTCACCCGGCGAATGTGATCCAGACTTCAAAAAAAGGGTAAGATGCCCATATGACTGAATTGAGAGAAAATCGATCACACTTGTTACGGTCAATTGTTGAAATTTGACTAGGAACTCTTACGCCATATTCTCTCGATTTGACAACGTGCCATTTAATACCGTATAAAGTGAAATATATACACTGAAAGAAATATTGTCGTGAGGCCAACAGTTTAATGTCCTTAAAAGATGAATTTTGCTTAGCATAGATATACACAGTCTTACACAAGTTTACATACGGTTCAAGAAATTGTATTTTCTTTAATTAATAAAATATAATAAAATATGCATATATATGCTTTAGATTTTGTAAATTAATTTGAAAAACAAAATATTTGTCAATTTTCAAGAAGATTTTTTTTGTCTGGATTATAAACAACAACAAGAAACATGTTTAGTTATAAGGTAAAAACCTCAAGCGTATGTAAACTTATGTGAGACTGTGTACGTCTCTGATATACAGAATTTTACATTGTCCAAAAGTCGATAAACTTTCCAATGAAGTCGTTTTGTCTTTATAATTAAGAGATTTGACTTAACATGAAACAAAAATTTTTTGACTAAGGTCAAAATGGCTTTAGTAATTCTGAAAAAAGTATTTTATATTAATGAAATCATCTTAAAATTTCCCGACTTTTTGTATCTTGACTATAAAACAAACAAGAAAACATTTAAATATAGGACATGTCTTTCAACATTTTTTTTTTAAGACAGGTTTTACTTAAAACATAGAAAAATTCCAAGTTGAAGTCGACCCTGAATTTGGAAATTTATAGTGGTGTCAACACATTTAAAAAAACTGAAAAACAAACAAATTCAAATTTGTTTCCTAGTTCCAAATGCATCAAACTCAAATTCAAAAACCAAAAAAAAAACACACTTCAAACGAGAATTGTGTCTTAAAGGTATCCTTATTTCAATTATCTGCTTCTTTGGCTCGGAATCAATACCAAAATCATAGTGTAAAGACAAAATATTTGGAACCGGTCATTTTTTTTTAGTGTATCCACAGGATGTCTGATATGTAATGCAACAAAGTATAGCTCTATATCTTCTTCATTTTTATTTCGTTGTTCAAAGGCAAAACACACGTCTGAAATAAACATCAAATTCAGTGCGGATTGGTTCAAATTTGGCACGAATTATGGCCTTCAAACGGCCGGAAAAGCCATCTCACGCTGCACGAATTTTGGTGGCATTTATTGGCGTTTGTTCACAAACTGCTCAAATTGGAGTGGCTTCTCATCGGAAAAAACCAAATGGCCACTTTCGTGCAAGCGAAGCGACTCCTTGCCTCTTTCCAGTCTAACTTTCTTCTACATCGGTGAGCTCATGCACATTTTGGACCTACAATGGCGTTAGTCCAAGCTCATTTATGCTCATCAATATGTGTTTCATCCGTTTTTGCAATAAGTTCAGCTAATGAGCAAGTTGTCTACCACTGCTGTATGTATTTCGATCAAATGGGCTTCATTTTCGGATTATTTCTAAATTTATTTTTATACCCTCCACCATAGGATGGGGTTATATTAACTTTATCATTATGTTTGTAACACATCGAAATATTGCTCTTAGACCCCATAAAGTATATATATTCTGGGTCGTGGTGAAATTCTGAGTCGGTCTAAGTATGTCAGCCCGTCCGTCTGTTGAAATCACGCTAACTTCCGAACAAAACAAGCTAGCGACTTGAAACTTGGCATAAGTAGTTGTTATTGATGTAGGTCGGACAGTATTGAAAATGGGCCATATCGGACTACTTTTATGTAAAGCCCACATCAAAACCCACCCCAAGATTTGACTTGCGGAGCCTCGTAAAGAAGGAAATTACATCCGATCCAGGTTGAAATTTGGTATGTGCTCTTAGTATATGGTCTCTAACAATCATGATAAAATTTGTCCATATCGGTCTATAATAACATATAGCCCCATATAAACCGATCCCCAGATTTGATCTTCGGAGCCTCTTTGAGGAGAAAATTTCATCCGATTCGGTTGAAATTTGGTACGTGGTGTAAGTATATAGTCTCTAATAAGCATGCACAAGTTAGTCTTAACAGTCCATACTTATATATAGCCCCCTTATAAACCGGTCCCAGATGTGACCTACGGATCCTTTTGGAGAAGCAAAATTCATCTGATGCGGTTGAAATTTGGTACGTGATGTTATTATATGGTACCCAACAACCATGCAAAAATTGGTCCATATCGATCCATAATTATATATAGCCCCCATATAAACCAATCCCAAGATTTGGCTTGCGGAGCCTCAAAGAAAAGAAAATTTCATCCGATCTTGCTGAAATTTGGTACATGATGTTGGTATATGATCTCTAACAACCATGCAAAAGTGGTCCCCATCGGTTCATAATTATATATAGCCCCCATATAAACCGATCCCCAGATTTGGCTTGCGGAGTCTCTAAGAGAAGCAAATTTCATCCAATCCGGTTGAAATTTGGTACATGATGTTGGTATATGGTATCTAACAACCATGCAAAAGTGGTCCCCATCGGTCCATCATTATATATAGCCTCCATATAAACCGTTCTCCAGATTTGACCTCCGGAGCCTCTTGGAGGAGCAAAATTCATCCGATCCGGTTCAAATTTGCAACGTGGTGTTAGTATATGGCCGCTAATAACCATGCCAAAAATTGGTCCATATCGGTCTATAGTTATATAAAGCCGATCCCCAATCAAACAAAAATTGGTCCATATCGGTTCATAATCATGGATCGAGTCAAAAATAATCTAGCAAAATATTATTTCTATAGAAAATTTTGTCAAAATTTTATTTCTATAGAAAATTTTGTTAAAATTGTATTTCTATAGAAAATTTTGTTAAAATTTCATTTCTTTAGAAAATTTTGTCAAAACTTTTTTTCTATAGAAAATTTTGTGAAAATTTTATTTCTATAAAAATTTTGTCAACATTTTATTTCTATAGAATATTTTGTCAAACTGAATTATAAACGTATTTAATCAGTATTTTTTATGGACAACGTATGGACTTACTTACAATTTAGAAGACGGTGTTAGGAGGTTTTAAGATACCTTGCCATCGGCAATCGTTACCGCAACTTAAGTAATTCGATTGTGGAAGGCAGTGTTTAGAAGAAGGTTCTACGCTATCCATGGTGGAGGGTACACAAGCTTCGGCCTGGCCGAACTTACGGCCGTATATACTTGTTATACCCTCCACCATAGGATGGGGATATATTAACTTTGTCATTCCGTCCGTCCGTCTGTTGAAATCACGCTAACTTCCGAACGAAACAAGCTATCTACTTGAAACTTGGCACAAGTAGTTGTTATTGATGTAGGTCGGATGGTATTGCAAATGGGCCATATCGGTCCACCTTTACGTATAGCCCTCATATTAACAGACCCCCAAATTTGGCTTGCACACCATCTAAGAGAAGCAAATTTCATCCGATCCGTCTGAAATTTGGTACATGGTGTTAGTATATGGTCTCTAACAAACATGCAAAACTTGGTCCACATCGGTTCATAATTATATATAGCCCCCATATAAACCGAACCCCAGATTTGGCTTGCGGAGTCTCTAAGAGAAGCAAATTTCATCCAATCCGGTTGAAATTTGGAACATGGTGTAAGTATATGGTCTCTAATAACCATGCAAAAATTGGTCTACATCGGTCTATAATTATATATTGCCCCCATATAAACCGATCACCAGATTTGACCTCCGGTGCCTCTTGGAAGACCAAAATTCATCTGATTCAGTTGATATTTGGTACGTGGTGTTAATATATGGCCTCAAACACCCATGTAAAAATTGGTCGAAATCGGTCCATTATTATATATAGTCCCCATATAAACCGATCCCCAGATTTGACCTCCGGAGCCCCTTGGAAGAGCAAAATCATCCGATTCGGTTGAAATTTGGTACGTGATGTTAGTATCCAACAACCATGCAGGAATTGGTTCATATCAGTCCATAATTATATATATCCACCATATAAACCGATCCCCAGATTTGACCTCCGGTGCCTTTTGGAGAAGCAAAATTCATCCGATCTGGTTGAAATTTGGTACGTGGTGGTAGTATATGATATTTAACAACCATGCCAAAAGTGGTCCATATCAGTCCATAGTCATATATAGCCCCCATATAAACCGATCCTGAGATTTGGTTTTGGAGCCTCTTGGTACGTTTAGAATAAGTTTTTTTCGCAATCCATGGTGGAGGGTACATAAGCTTCGGCCGGGCCGAACTTACGGCCGTATATACCTGTTTTTTTTTTTCATTTCGGGTTCGATTGGGATGCCAAATTGAAACAGATTTCTAAGAGTTTGTCCGAGACTGGTTCCTGAAGACCTGTCTATGGGGTGCTCCTGCTAAGTTGTCCCAGGACGTGTCCTTTGGGATGAGTTCAAGACGCGTCCTAAATTGTAAATTTACCCCGTCAATGACATACTCATGTTAAAATGACCGGTCCCTTCCATACGTTTTGACCAGAACTGGGACTGGTCCACACACACCAGGGACTAGTCCTGTACCGATTCTGTGGTTGATCCATTTCCCGTAGGGATCTTCCTTATAACAGAATAATTTATAAGGAAGGTCTATAGCTGCTTTATTGGAACAAAGAGTGAAATGCGCCGCTGAGAATGCCTTTTGGAAAATCGCTCCTTAATTTGCATGGCCTTAGTCACGATGTAGTGTAAATACTCTTGGAGGTTAATAAATAAAGGGTGATTCTTTTGAGGTTAGGATTTTCATGCATTAGTATTTGGCAGATCACGTGGGATTTCAGACATGGTGTCAAAGAGAAAGATGCTCAGTATGCTTTGACATTTCATCATGAATAGACTTACTAACGAGCAACGCTTGCAAATCATTGAATTTTATTACCAAAATCAGTGTTCGGTTCGATATGTGTTTATCGACAAATGTTGTTCAGCGATGAGGCTCATTTCTGGTTGAATGGCTACCTAAATAAGCAAAATTGCCGCATTTGGAGTGAAGAGCAACCAGAAGCCGTTCAAGAACTGCCCATGCATCCCGAAAAATGCACTGTTTGGTGTGGTTTGTACGCTGGTGGAATCATTGGACCGTATTTTTTCAAAGATGCTGTTGGACGCAACGTTACGGTGAATGGCGATCGCTATCGTTCGATGCTAACAAGCTTTTTGTTGCCAAAAATGGAAGAACTGAACTTGGTTGACATGTGGTTTCAACAAGATGGCGCTACATGCCACACAGCTCGCGATTCTATGGCCATTTTGAGGGAAAACTTCGGAGAACAATTCATCTCAAGAAATGGACCGGTAAGTTGGCCACCAAGATCATGCGATTTGACGCCTTTAGACTATTTTTTGTGGGGCTACGTCAAGTCTAAAGTCTACAGAAATAAGCCAGCAACTATTCCAGCTTTGGAAGACAACATTTCCGAAGAAATTCGGGCTATTCCGGCCGAAATGCTCGAAAAAGTTGCCCAAAATTGGACTTTCCGAATGGACCACCTAAGACGCAGCCGCGGTCAACATTTAAATGAAATTATCTTCAAAAAGTAAATGTCATGGACTAATCTAACGTTTCAAATAAAGAACCGATGAGATTTTGGAAATTTTATGCGTTTTTTTTTTTTTTAAAAGTTATCAAGCTCTTAACAAATCACCCTTATCAATATTATTAAATTTCCATAAAGTTTATAATATAAGCATTTTATCACTACACTGATTATTGTCAAATGATTAAAGAATTTATTCGTTTGTTTAACCGCCATCAGTTTTATAAAATACCTTTTGTTTTTTTTTTTTTTTTTAATTTTTTATCAATTTTTTGTTTTGCAGTTTGATTTTTATTCACAGATTGACAAATCGAAAAACCAATGGTTTACTAATTCGTTGGCACTTACTTGTTTTGTACAACACTCACAGTCGAATAGTTTATGTTGACAATTTGTTAAATGTTTTACAATTTGTATGAGCTTTTTAAATGAATGATTGCTTCATTTATTTCAGATTCACATTTTGATTGCATGTCATCGCTCTACAATAGAAAATCAGGTAAATAATTTTTATGGTGGATTTATTGCATACTCAATTTGGTAGAGTTCGGACAGAAAATGAATCTGCTACTTAGTGAATAAAAATGGATACATATTTAGTGTAGAGAGTAATAAAGTCAGCTTAGCCAAACTTAAAATATGTTCCACTGTGTTATTACACAATGGTTTGTAATTAACAATTTGTAATTAATATTCTTGTTAATACTAGGCTTAAAATCGTTAATTAAATTCTACATCAAAATGAGATCTCGATTATCCCGACAATAGTAAAAAACACGAAAAGATGACTACAGTGCACTCGCGGCACTGTAACGCTGACAAACATGAAATTATGAAATTAAATTAAGTTTTTAAACCCCCCCCCCCCCCCCCATCATAGGAGGGGGGGGGGTATATTAACTTTGTCATTCCGTTTGTAACACATCGAAATATTGCTCTTAGACCCCCATAATGTATATATATTATGGGTCGTGGTGGAATTCTGAGTCGACCTAAGCTTATCCGTCCGTCCGTTTGTTGAAATAACTTCCGAACGAAACAGGCTATCGACTTGAAACTTGGCACCAGTAGTTGTTATTGATGTAGGTCCGATGGTATTGCAAATGGGCCATATCGGACCACTTTTACGTATAGCCCCCATATAAACCGATCTCCAGATTTGGCTTGCGGAGCCTCTAAGAGAAGCAAATTTCATCCCATCCGGTTGAAATTTCGTACATGGTGTTTGTATTTCGTCTCTAACAAACATGCAAAAAAACCACATCGGTCCATAATTATATATAGCCCCCATATAAACTGTTCCCCAGATTTGACCTCCGGAGCCCCTTGGAAGGGCAAAATTCACCCGATCTTGTTGAAACTTGGTACTTGGTGTTAGTATATGGTCTCTAACAACCATGAAAAATTGGTCCATATCGGTCAATAATTCTATGTAGTATATGGTCTCCAACAACCATGCAAAAATTGGTCCATACCGGTCTTAATTATATATAACGCCCATTTAAACCGATCCCCAGATTTGACCTCCGGAGGAGCAAAATTCATCCGATCCGGTTTAAATTTTGTACGTGGTGAAATTTGGTACATTGCGCTAGTATATGACCGCTAACAACCATGCCAAAATTGGTCCATATCGGTCTATATATATATAAAATAATCTACCAAAATTGTATTACTATACAAAATTTTGTTAGTGTACAAAGTTTTGTCAAGAGTTTATTTCTGTAGAAAATTTTTTCAAAATTTTATTGCTATAGAAAATTTTGTCAAAATTTTATTTCTATAGAAAATTTTGTCAAAATTTTATTTCTATAGAAAATTTTGTCCAAATTTCATTTCTATAGAAAATTTTGTCAAAATTTTATTGCTATAGAAAATTTTGTCAAAATTTTATTTCTATAGAAAATTTTGTCAAACTGAATTATATACGTATTTATTCGGCCTTTTTATACCCTCCACCATACGATGGGGGGTATATTAACCTTGTCATTCCGTTTGTAACACATCGAAATATTGACCCCATAAATTATATATATTCTGGGCCGTGGTGAAATTCAGAGTCGATCTAAGCATGTCCGTCCGTCTGTTGAAATCACGCTAACTTCCGAACGAAACAAGCTATTGACGTGAAATTTTGCACAAGTAGTTGTTATTGATGTAGGTCGGATGGTATTGCAAATGGGTGATATCGGAGCACTTTTACGTAACATATAGCCCCCATATAAACCTACGCTCAGATTTGGCTAACGGAGCCTCTTGGAGGAGTACAATTTATGCACTCCGGCTTAAATTTGGTACACAGTGTTAGTATATGTCCTCTAACAACCATGTAAAAATTGGTCCATATCGGTCCATAATTATATATAGCCCCCATAAAAACCGATCCCCAGATTTGGCTAGCGGAGCCTCTAAGATCAGCAAATTTCATCCGATCCGGCTGAAATTTGGTACATGGTGTTAGTATATTGTCTATAACAACCATGCAAAAATTGGTCAACATCGGTCCATAATTATATATAGCCCCCATATAAACCGATCACCAGATTTGACCTCCGGAGCCTCTTGGAAGACCAAAATTCATTTGATTCAGTTGAAATTTGGTACATGGTGTTAATATATGATCTCTAATGATCATGCAAAAATTGGTCCACATCGGTCCCTAATTATATATAGCCCCCATATAAACCGATCACCAGATTTGACCTCCGGTGCCTTTTGGAGAAGCAAAATTCATCCGATCTGGTTGAAATTTGGTACGTGGTGGTAGTATATGATATTTAACAACTATGCCAAAAGTGGTCCATATCAGTCCATATTCATATATAGCCCCCATATAAACCGATCCCGAGATTTGGTTTTCGAGCCTCTTGGAGGAGCAAATTTTATACGAGTCAGTTGAAATTTGGTACATTGTGCTAGTATATGACCGTTAACAACCATGCCTCACTAGGTCCATATCGGTCTATAGTTAGCGGTCTATAGGTCTACACAAAAATTGGTCCATATCAAGTTCATGATTGTATATAGATAGCCCCCGTATAAGCGACCCCCGTATTTCAATTCTGGCTCTCTACGTATCGTGCAATCTTTCTTCATACATGAGCCGATTCATAATATTTAGTAAGTTTGTGGCAAACACATTCCAGCTCGTTAGAGAAGACATTCTTGGCCATTGCAAATTTAGATTTTGGGCCAATGTTCTCAACTCTTTCGCCCAGAAAATATTTCGGTCCCATATAATTTCAGCACGCTGATGTGGGAGTCTATTTTCTGTGTACTGAAACATTATTTCTTCTAAATATTTTAAATATAATCCCTAGGTATATATTTGTGTATCTTCAACTTCCGTTTCCAGCATAAGTATGTAATTTGGGGTGAAACTGGGTACTCTCAAAATCCGTTTTAAAAAATATCTCTGCAATGAATTAACCTCTTCGAAATAAGAAAATCCCCAAACTTGGACTGCATACGTCTGGATTGATCTGCAAACAGCTAAATACAACTTCCACTTACCATTCGTGTTGACATCCGCTCTTTCTATGAAATTCTTCCACGTTGAGTTTATTGCATTTTTTGCCACATTATTTCTTTTTTGGTTATACTTATGGAATTTCATTTTTGGAGTGAAAGTTACCCCTAAATATTTAAATTCATTTGAGACCTTTATTTCCTCTCCCATATATGTCCACCTTTCTGTCCGGCTTAATTTCCCACCATTCCTAAAGACCATTATTTCTGATTTCGTCAGATTAACTTCCAAACTTCACATTTTGCAATACATCTCTACTTTATTTATCATATTTTGTAGAGTGTTTTTATCATCTGATAAAAGAACAATATCATCAGCATATAGGAGGAGTCTGATGTTATGATTACCTACAAATAGGCCTCCTTCAATGAAATCATGCATATCGTTGATAGATTGAATAGAAAAAGTAACAGTGAAAGCCTACGTCTATATAAATACCTGGACCCAAACAGAGCTCACCTTTATCTGAATGAAAGATATTCTTATCGAAACATTGTATGGATATTTAAAGCACGAAGTGGAATGATTCCACTAGGATACAATGAGTTTGTTTCCGATGAGTCCGCTCGAAAATGCAAACTTTGCAATTTGAATGAAGTGGAGACACTGCAAGACTTCTTAGGAATATGCCCTATACTCAGGGAATTTCGGATCTCGGCATTTAGGAAGCCAATACTTTGTGATGAGGAAGTAATTACGATACTAGATGGGATGGAAGACGGAGATTGGGATAAGCTAGTAACCTATATAGAAGGCAGTATTAAATACCGGCAGTTCATAATAAATGAATATAATTAAGTAATAAATAAAATATATGAATATATGTATAACCACATAAGTTAATTTTGATAAGCTTTACGACAAACGTACTTTCTTACATTGTCGTTATTAACTTCATCGTCTTGTATTGAAATTTATGTACATTTACTGAATATAATTATGTAATAATCGAAGAAATATTCATTCAATAAAGAGGAAGAAGTCTAAAGACGTATCGTACAAAACGTCCATATCGATTCGAAATTATCGATTGTGAATGACAGTCTTTCGTAGAAGTTTCTACGCAATCCATGGTGGAGGGTACATAAGATTCGGCCTGACCGAACTTACGGCCGTATATACTTGTTTTGTTTAATATATACCCCGTATGGACTAACTTACATATGAGAAGACGGTGTTAAGATGTTTTAAGATACCTTGCCATCGGCAAGTGTTACCGCAACCCAAGTACTTCGATTGTGGATGACAGTCTTTAGTACAAGTTTCTATGTAATCCATGATGGAGGGTACATAAGATTCGGCCTGGCCGAACTTACGGCCGTATATACTTCTTTTTAACTTATGTCCGAATTTCGAGAATGGTAAATTAGAAGGACTCTTAGAAGTCTTGTATCCGAATGGCAGTTCTTTATTGGCACGATACGTCTCTGGAAAACTCTACCACTCGATATACAATGCATCAGCAACGCATCATCTTTTAAATTTTAAATTTTTCTTTTATTTTTAAAATTTAATTATTGTATATACACCCTCAAAAAAAATCGCTTCTCTAACATATGTTCCAAACATATTTTGCAGGAAGCATATATATTATTGGATACTGCCAAAACATTAATATGTTTGTTTTATGTGAACATATTATATGTTTGGAAGCATTTTCAGCCCAAAAATATTATATGCTTGGAAAAATTTTCCCCAAAGAAGATTGTGCTGATTCCCTCACATAATTTTCACTTCCACGAAATTTTTTAGTTCTTGTGACCTTTTTCTGTAATACAAATAATGTTGAAGAAATTATTCAATTGTATATATTTTTTAAATTTTACCTTTCGCCTGGACGGAGATTCGAACCGAGGACCATATAGTTTGTAAGCCAACACACTATCCACTGGGCTACGTAGCTGTTATAGTCACCAGTAGACAATTATCGTTTTAAGTTACATTTATATAGCATAGTTTGCAGCTCCCACGAGCCCATGCAAACATAACATTATTTAACAAAAACATATATTTGTTGGCCACGTGGAGCAGTGGTTAGCATGTCTGCCTTGCATGCCAAGGGTCGTGGGTTCAATCCCTGCTCCGACTGAACACCATTTTTTTTGTTTTTTTGTTTTTTTTTTTTTTTAATTTACACATTTATACACGGATGAAAAAGACTGTTTTTCATATGTTTGGCTATAAACATTATATGTTTGGAACACAAATTTTTAAACACAATATTTTTGAGTGCAAGCATATAATGTTCATAAACTAGCATAACATGTTTGGGACATATATGTTAATATGTTAGAACATATTATGTTTGGGACATAAAATGTTTGTAAATATAATATGCTTGGATGCAAACATATATTAATTTAGAAATAGCCTATAAACATATATGTGTTTAGTAGCTTGGAGCGCTATTTAACAGGGAGCGCTATTGAATTAAGTTGGTGGTTGTTGCTTGTTATTACAAAATTAACATTTTATTTTTCCTTGGGCAATTGATCAGCTACTTCTTTGATCCTTACAAACTGTGTGGTCCGCTGTTCGAATCCCCGTCCGGCAAAAGGTAAAATTAAAATAAAAAAAATCATACAATTGAATAATTTCTTCTACAATGTTTGTATTACAGAAAAAGGTGCTAAGAACTAAAAAATCTCGTGGAAGTGAGAAAGATGTGGGGGAATATACAATTGGGCAGAAACAAAATTTTGAGCATTCAGGTCGAAAACCTATGTTGTTAGCACCTATATTACCTATTTATTTTCATAATTCATTATGATTGTAAATATATAAATAAATAAATAAAATTTTGAGCACAATATTGTTTGGGAGAATTTTTTTAAGCATATAATATTTTTGGGTGCAAAATGCTTCCAAACATATTATATGTTCACATAATAACATATTGTTTTTTGGAAGACAACATTATTGAATTTGGATGCAAAAATACAAAATGTTTGGAACTTAGACTACCCAAACATATATTGTTTAGACCAATATGCTTTCAAACATATTATATATTGGAAGAGATCAAACATATAAATGTTTGGGCAATACCCAAAAATGTATATGCTTGAAGCAAAATATGTTTGGGAGTATATGTTACAGAAGCGATTTTTTGTGAGCGTGTATTTATACTATATTACATGTTTATAACGAAACTTCGAAATGTGGGTTATTAAAGATTTACAGTCAGAAAAGAACAGTGCAAACGAAATGGACTGAGCTTTTGGATAAAATATTATTTTTTATTGCAAAAATAACAATTTTGTAACAAAAAACTGTTTTTGGTATAAAAGTTTGAAATTTTGGAAGGAATTCAAAAACTCTAACAAAAGAAGAACGTGGAGTCGAGCATAAACATACATAAATAATTTTATAATATACACATAAATTTATTTAGGCGTGAACAGTTTTTTACTAGCATTTAACATCATTTTAAATGCATTTAAAACTTATCTTGTTTTGTACTTAAATTCATTTTTACCTTTAAGGCCGGTATTAAGTTGGTATTATCGCTCTAAAATGACCCTGTTTTGCCTTTTACTTTTCTTTAATAATTCATTTTAAAGAAAATAAACTTCTTCAATTGTTTTAGCTGCAAAACTCGAACTTAATTGCTTGAATATTTTGACTTACTCCTTGTACGTTCCGACTTCTTTTAACGAACCAAGAAAAAAAATTGTTCCCATAATGCCACACATACATAAAATCCTACTCTCAAGGCGAAAACACATGCTGTTTTTTTTTTTCAAATATCTATTCTCTTGGTTCAGAATGTCTATTCTCTTTACTCCGAATACTCATTCTAATATTCAAATTAAATAATATTTAGACTTAGCATATCAAATTTTTGGCCTTATCATAAAACAGTTTTCCGAAACAACATTCACAAATAGCTCTCTTTTGATTCTCTCGCCGTGTTATGTTGATATCTTTCGTCAACCCTTCCGGTTTCCATCTCTATTTCTTTCTCTTTACTCTCTCTCTCTCTCTCTGTCTCTCTCTGTCGCTCTCTGAGTAAAATATCACAACATATATATGTTTACTTGAAATTTGTAAATTTATATATGTTTACATTCACACAAATTATTTTTATGAAACATTCATGCCCCAAACATAATATATTCTAACATATTAATATATGTATCCCAAACATGTAGTGTTAGTTTAGGAACATTACATGTTTGCACTTAAATATATTATGTTTAATGTGCCCTAAACACATTTTGTTTATATCGGAACATATGAAAAACATATTTTTCTAACAGCGTACCCACAAGCTTGCAAACGAAGAAGAAAACCCCTCAGCTTTCACACAACGAAAAAATATGTTGATATATTTTCTGTGCGAAAGTTGCAGAATTATTTCCAAAAAAAAAAGCAATTTGGAACCACCGTACAGAGAAACCACTTACAGAAGCTTTGAAATACTGAAAAGGTATAATACACAGGTGAAAAATATTTGGATATTGATCGAAATTGGGATTGAACCCATGACCCTTGTTATGCAAAGAGGGCATGGTAACTATTATACCACGGTAGCTACAATAACATTGATATTCATGAAAAATGCCTACCTTCAACATAGGTCTAAGACCGTTCCATACTGATCGACTCAGAATACCCGTCTAATTCGAACCACCCCTATTTTTTTTCATTTTCTATCCATCTCTAATTTTATCTTGATAAAAAAATACCTATATACTTTTCCTACACCTAAACCAATATATCGATGAGTACGAAAGGAATTTCATCCTTCGATTGAAAATATAGTGCAACCTTTTTGCCAAAAACTTCATTGGTGACACTGCATCAATTATTCACATTGATCAACTGTGGACTTATGTTTGACCATGTCATGTTAATGTCCAGCTATCTACTGTACAATAATGACTGTTTAGTTCACAGTTCAAATCTTGTCATGGACATTTTCGTGTGCCAACTATTAAAAATTTGCATAATTATTGTCTCTCTAGTGGAATATTTTCATTGGCAACATGGTAGACGGACGAATAGAAAAAGAAAGACCATCAATGAATTTTGTATGTGTCCTTATGGGTGACTATCATGCATCATGGAAGTACCATTGACATTTCCTTAAAGCCAATGTTTCGATATGTCCAGATTCCCATCAAAATCCAATGTTTCTCGTTGTGAGCTGCTTGTTCGAATATTTCGAAAGGTTTTACATACATAATACAGCGGAAGGTCAGTGAATGAAAATACCAATGAATGAAAGGATTATTGGCAATTTGCGTAGCTCACTGGATACGAAAATAAGTTATTTACTTTGTCGATATGTGGAAATTAACCAACCTCTAGATTTCAGATTACAAAAATAAATTCTAAATTTAACTGTAAAAATTCTAATATGACCAGACTGATAACCAAGATTACTTAGAGGAGATCAAATACAGCGGATACATATTTATACCTTGCGCAACACTTTGGAACAGGGTATAATAAAAGTTAGTGCATATGTTTGCAACACCCAGAAGGAGACGAGATAGACACATGGTGTCTTTGGCAATAATGCTCAGGGTGGGCTCCTGAGTCGATCTAGCCATGTCCGTGAACACATTTTTGTAATCAAAGTCTAGGTCGCAATTTAAGCCCAATCAACTTAAAATTTGGTATAAGTATGTATTTTGGGTCAGAATAGATCCCTATTGATTATGGAAGATATCGGTTCAGTTTTAGATATAGCTCCCATATATATCTTTCGTCCGATTTGGACTTATATGGCCCCAGAAGCCATAGTTTTGCCCTAATTTGCCTTAAGTTTTGCAGAGAGAGTAGAATTAATATTGTGGCTATGCATGCCAAATTTTATTGAAATCGTTTCAGATTTATATATAGCTCCCATATACATCTTTTCCGCGGTTTTCAATCATATGACCAGAGAGGTCTAAATTTTAATCCGATTTACGTGAAATTTTGCACAGGGAGTAGAAATAACATTGTAATTATGCACACCAAATTTGTTTGAAATCGGTTCAGATTTAGATATAACTCCTATGTATAGGTTTTTCTTATTTTGGCAAAAATGGTCAATATACCAACATTGTAAAATCGCCACTGCTAAGTCGAAAACTTAAAATTAAATTAAATTTTCCTATACTTCTAATATATAGCTATCGACCGATAAATCATAAATACGCTTTTGCAAAGTTTCCCAAAAATTGCTTCAGATTTAAATGTTTCCCATATTTACACCCTTCACCACTACTGTGGTACAGGGTATAATAAGTTTGTGCATTTGTATCTAAAGCCAAGAAGGAAAAGTCTGCGACCGTTTAGTATACCGATCGTCTTAAAATTAAATTCTGAGTGGATTTAGCGATGTCCGTCTGTCCGTCTGTCTGTCTCCTATGGGAAATTGGTGCAAATTGCCACTGACAGACCTATCACAGAACTGGTACCAGCGCTCCAATTAGTTGCAATTTTTAAATAGTCTTAATTTATTTGGTTCCATACTCGCTTAATATTAAAATCTTAGATCCATTAATATTTTAATATCAAGCATTTTCACATTTAGTGAAATAAAATGCTCAGAATAACCTATTGTTCGACATATTTCAAAAGTTTTTTTTTTTTTCATTTCGGGTTCGATTGGGATGTCCAATTGAAACGGATTTCTAAGAGTTTGTCCGAGACTGGTTCCTGAGGACCTGTCTATGGGGTGATCCTGCTAAATTGTCCCAGGACGTGTCCTTTGGGATGAGTCCAAGACGCGTCCTAAAATGTAAATTTACCCCGTCAATGACAAACCCATGTTAAAGTGACCGGTCCCTTCCATACGTTTTGACCAGAACTGGGACTGGTCCATACACACCAGGGACTAGTCCTGTACCGGTTCTGTGGTTGATCCATTTCCCGTAGGGTCTGTTCATGAATTTTTGTGCGCAAAGTACAGGTCGCAGTTTAAGTCCGGTCGTCCTCAAATTTGGCATAGGGTCGTTTTTTGGAACAAAGACAATCGCTATTGATTTCGGTTGGAAAATCGGTTCAGATTTAAATATAGCTGTCATATATATTTAACCCCGATCTGGTCATAATTGCCGTGTTTATCAACCGATGTTCTTCCAATTCCGTACATCCGAATATTTTATGAATCTCGAAAAACTTGCAAAATATCAGCCAAATCGGTTCAGAGTTAGATATAGCTTCCATATATATCTTTCGTCCGATTTAGACTCATATGGCAACAGAGGCCAAAGTTTACAATCCGATTTTCGTGAAATTTTGCACAGAGAGTAGAATTGACATTCTACCAATGCTTGGTAAAGTTGATTCAAATCGGTTCAGATTTAGATATAGCTCCCATATATATCTTTGGTCCGATTTGGACTTATATGGCCTCAAAAGCCAGAGTTTTGCCCTGACTTGCTTCAAATTTTGCACAAGAAGTACGCTTAATAGTATCGGTAAGTGTGACAAATTTGGTTGAAATCGGTTCAGATTTAGATATAGCTCCCATATATTTCATTCGTCCGATTTGGACTTGTATGGCCTCAAAAGCCAGAGTTTTGCCCTGACTTGCTTCAAATTTTGCACAAGAGGTACGTTTTGCAGTATCGTTAATTATGCCAAATTTGGTTGAAATCGGTACAGATTTAGATATAGATCTCATATATATCTTTCACCCGATTTACACTCATTTGACCACGGGGGCCAAAGTTATACTCCCATTTACGTGAAATTTTGCAGAGATTGCAGAATTATTATTCTAACTATGCATGTCACACTGAAAAAACAGTGAACCCACTATGAAGAAAACTTTTTGTTAATTTTAGAAAAATTTTAATATTTTGAGAAAATTTTAACTAAACAGTATTACAATTGCTATCATCACGCCGATATCACAAAAATAAGTAAATATTTTTCGACAAATTCAGGAAAATTTATTAGACATAATTAATATTTTTCACTTGTTAAAGAAAATTTTTGTAGTTTGAAAGAAAAACAAGTATATACGGCCGTAAGTTCGGCCAGGCCGAAGCTTATGTACCCTCCACCATGGATTGCGTAGAAACGTCTACTGAAGACTATCATCCACAATCGAATTACTTGGGTTGCGGTAACTTTGCCCAAGACAAGGTATCTTAAAACTTCCTAATACCTAATATATACCACGTAGTCCATACGTATATAATTAAGTTTGACAAAATTTTCTATAGAAATAAAATTTTGAAAAATAAAATTTTGACAACATTTTCATAGAAGTAAAATTTGGACAAAATTTTCTATAGAAATACGATTTTAAAAAATTTTCTATAGAAACAACATTTTGTCAAAATTTTCTATAGAAATAAAATTTTTACAAAATTTTCAAAAGATTTAAAATTTTGACAACATTTTCTATAGAAATAAAATTTTGCCAAAACTTTCTATAGAAATAAAATTTGACAAAATTTTCTATAGGAATAAAATTTCGACAAAATTTTATATAGAAATAAAATTTTGACAAAATTTTCTATAGAAATAAAATTTTGCTAGATTATTTTTGCTCGAGTGGCAAGCACAAATATGGACCAATTTTTTGTGATTGGGGATCGGCTAAATATATCTATAGACCGATATGGACCAATTTTGGCATGGTTATTAGCGGCCATATATTAACACCACGTTGTAAATTTCAACCGGATTTGAAATTTGCCGCTTGCTTGTCCAAGTGGCCCCGTAGTTCAAATCTGGGGATCGGTATATATAGGGGTTATATATAATTATGGACTGATACGGACCAATTTTTGAATGGTTCTTAGAGACTATATACCAATACCATGTACCAAATTTCAGCCGGATCGGATGAAATTTGCTTCTCTTAGAGGATCCGCAAACCAAATCTCGGAATCGGTTTATATGGGGGCTATATATAATTATGGACCGATATGGACCAATTTTGGCATGGTTGTTAGAGACCATATACTAACACCACGTACCCAGTTTCAACCGTTTCGGATGAATTTTGCTCCTCTAAGAGGCTCCTGAGTTCAAATCTGGAGATCGGTATATATGGCGGCTATATATAATTATGGACCGATATGGTCCAATTTTTGCATGGTTGTTAGAGACCATATACTAACACCACGTACCCAATTTCAACCGTTTCGGATGAATTTTGCTCCTCTAAGAGGCTCCGGAGTTCAAATCTGGAGATCGGTATATATGGCGGCTATATATAATTATGGACCGATATGGTCCAATTTTTGCATGGTTGTTGGAGACAATATACTAATACCATGTACCAAATTTCAGCCGTGTCGGATGAAATTTGCTTCTCTTTGAGGCTCCGCAAGCCAAATCTGGGGATCAGTTTATATGGGGGCTATATATAATTATGGACCGATGTGGACCAATTTTTTCATGGTTGTTAGAGACCATATACTAACACCATGTCCCAAATTTCAGCCGGATCGGATGAAACTTGCTTCTCTTAGAGCAATCGCAAGCAAATTTTGGGGGTCCGTTTATATGGGGGCTATACGTAAAAGTGGACCGATATGGCCCATTTGCAATACCATCCGACCTACATCAATAACAACTACTTGTGCCAAGTTTCAAGTCGATAGCTTGTTTCGTTCGGAAGTTAGCGTGATTTCAACAGACGGACGGACGGACGAACGAACGGACGGACATGCTCAGATCGACTCAGAATTTCACCACGACCCAGAATATATATACTTTATGGGGTCTTAGAGCAATATTTCGAAGTGTTACAAACGGAATGACAAAGTTCAAAGACAAGAGTTCAAAAACGCAAGAATGTCTTTAGTGACATACGAAGTTCATGATGGACGCATTTTTGGCAAAATTTACAAATTTTAAGAAATAATGAACTGTTTTGTGAGAAGTAGGAATTTAGTAAATCTTTTTGCTTAATTTGTGTATATTTTTTCCCCGTTTTTTAGTTCATTTAACTAACGTACGCAAAAAATTATTAAATTATAGCACCCAACACATTTGACGGATTAATATGGTATCGAAAATGTGGATCTACAAAGTGGTGCAGGGTATAATATAGTCGGCCCCGCCTGACTTTAGACTTTTCTTACTTGTTTTTGATCATATTTGATTGGCCCAAAGTGGGATGGCTACCATGACTCTGAGTTTTTCTCATTTACTTCCTTCCGTTTCATTTCACACACTATATCCTGTCCACATCTATGCAGTATTTAGCATAGAGGTAAAATATGAGGTTCTCACACATTCATACTGAGTCAAAGACATAAATATTCTAGGGTTCACTGTCGACACTAAAAATTACAGATGTAAATTTGAAAATGGCAAAAGTCCTTTTTTTTCGTTTCCTCCTTGCACTGTAATCGTCTTCGTACAACATAGCTTAGTATAGCAATGCAAAATACAGCAATGACAATTTGAAATACAATCTACCACTCAGTCAGGTCATTGTCATTACCAATGGAAATTCGTTTCGATACTTCTTCTCTATTTGACTTTGATTTGATTACGGGTAACCAAACAACCAAATGGTTGGGAAACGACTTTGCATGTCATACCACATTGAAGGAAGCAGAGAATACAGTTGTTTTTTTTTTTTTTTTTGAATTTCAATGAAACACAAAATCAAGGAGTTATTTTCTATTGTAAACAACTCTAATCATATAGAAAGGTAGCATGAGTGAACAGGAGTCTGCATTTGTTTTCAACAAATGGTGATATATTGGAAAAAATTTGGGTTGTCTAACTTACTTTATTCGAAATATAATGATCTAAGGATAAATTCATAAATTTGGTAATTTCGACTAAACTAATTTGGCTATTCGCACTCTGCTTTGTAACATATTACTTCCATAAATTTTTCTCAATAGTACTTATATATCAGAGATGATAAAGTTGACAATTTTAGATTTTGTATACCCTCCTCCAATGTAGCGCCTACTGAAACCTACCCCGAGATTTGAATCTTGAAGCCACTTTGGAAAGCTATTTTCATCCTATCCATATCAAATTTGGTACGTGGTGTACCCTCTAGCAAACAAGCAAACATTGGTCCATATAGGTTCATAATTATATATAGGCACATATAAACAGGGTTGGCCTGTCATAAACTGTGACTTTTGCGTGACATAATACGTATGTCGCAAAAGTCGTAAACCTACTGTAGAAAACTAAATTTTGAATAGAAGAAATCCTGAACATTTTTTAATTTAGTTTGACAGCATTCGCTGTGAGTTTCTGCAGAAATTTGTGAAGCCTATTTTCTTAGGTGGTATCGAAATTCCCGTTGGTGAGTGTGCAAAATACCTTGGGGTTATATTAGGCAGGAGACTGAACTTAAAGCTAAGAAAGGACGAGAAAATCCACGGTTACCCTGTTCTCGTGCAAAAGGCAATAGGGAAAATGTGGGGACTAAAACCGAAAATTGTGAACATTTCTAAGAATTGAAACTTCTTCGCACATAATATCTGACGCGACTAAAGTATTTTCAGTTTGCGACTTTTGTTACTTTTTCTACATTTACGACGCGTATGTCGACGTTTACAACTTTGCGACAGTCGCAAACCTAAAAAAGTTTGACCATCTCTGCATATAAACCGATTCCAGCATTCGACTTCTGGAGATGTCTTGAAGGGGCAAATTTCATTCGATCCGATGCAATTTGGTGGGTAATAAAAAGTTCTTTTTTTGTAAAGCAATAACAAATTTCGTACTTTTTACGAAATTAGGAACAGAATTATTGAAAATTATTATTTGTTAGTTAAAAATGTTCCAATATGAGAAAATATCCACGGCATTACTTGATATTTTTATACCCTGTGCAACACTCTGGAATAAATCTCAGGGCCGGCCCCATGAGTACGGTTTCCACAGATGGTAGAATTCTACCAAAAACGGTAGATTTTTTTTACTGTTTGATAGATTGGTGGAATTCTCGATGTCATACTTTCAGAATATTCCTTTCCAACATAGAAGTTCTTCAAATTTCTATAGAAATAAAATTTTATTGTTGTTTTTGAAATCAGATTAAAACCATGCATTGACTAAACTTTTAAGTGTAGCCAAACCAACAGAGGCAAAATATGCTTGTCAAATATCCTTGGGCACAACCCTATAGACTGCAAGATGGTTGGATGGACGCACGTTTCGGAATTACCACATTCCTCATCAGCATCATCTACTGACAGCAAAACTATCAACCAATTATCAAAATAAATTCGGGTAATTCACTAAACCCAACAGTGAACCGCACTTGAACCTTCCGAAAAAAGGTTTTACGTGATAGCCGGCTTATGCCGAAATAAATTCGTACAAGCATATCTCTTTTCTTTTGCCACCGTCAAATTATCGATTTAGACAAAATTTTCTATAGAAATCAAATTTTGACAAAATTTTCTATAGAAATAAAATTTTGACAAAATTTCCTATAGAAATAAAATGTTGACAAATTTTCCTATTGAAATAAAATTCTGACAAAATTTCCTATCAAAATAAAATTTTTACAAAATTTTCTATAGAAATAAAATTTTGACAAAATTGCCTATAGAAATAAAATTTTAAGAAATATTTCTATAGCAATAAAATTTTAACAAAATTTTCTATAGAAATAAAATTTTGACAAACTTTTTTTTATAGAATTTTTTGTTTTTCTATAGAATCTATAAAAGTTTGACAAAATTTTCTATAGAAATAAAATTTTAGTGTTGTTTTTGAAATCAGCTTAAAACTATGCATTGACTAAACTACAAGTGTAGCTTAACCAACAGAGGAAAAGTATGCTTGTCAAATTTCCTTGGGCAAAACCCTATAGACTGCAAGACGCTTGGATGGACAGCTGTTTCGGAATTACCATATTCCTCATCAGCATCCTCTACTGGCAGCAAAACTATCAAACAAATATCAGAATAAATTCGGGTAATTCACTAAACCCAGTGAACTACACTACAGGTTTTTGATAGTCGACTTTGCCTAAACAAATTTGCAAGCATATCTTTTTTCCTTTGCCAATGTCAAATCATCATCGATATGAGTGCAGTTGGCTCTGTTGGTTAACCTACACCTGTAGTTTAGTCAATCCATGGTTTTAAGCTGCAATTAAAAATTGAAGAATAAACCAACAATAACAAACAAAACGAATGAAATAAAATTTTGACAAACTGTTCTATAGAAATACAATTTTTAAAAAATTTTCTATAAAAATCAAATTTTGACAAAATAAAATTTTGACAAAATTTTCTATAGAAATAAAATCTTGACATAATTTTCTACAGAAATAAAATTTTGACGAAATATTCTATAGAAATAAAATTTTGACAAAATTCTCTATGGAAATAAAATTTTGACAAAATTTTCTATAGAAATAAAATTTAAAATTTTCTATAGAAATAAAATTTTGGCAAAATTTTCCATAGAAATAAAATTTTGGTAAAATTTTCTATAAACATAAAATGTAGGTAACATTTTCTATAAACATAAAATTATTTATAAAAATAAAATTTTTAAAAAATTTTCTATAGAAATAAAATGTTGACAAACTTTTCTTTAGTAATAAAATTTTGACAAAATTTTCCGTAGAAATAAAATTTTTACAAAATTTTCTATAAATATAAAATTTGCTATAGAAATAAAATTTTTACAAAATTTTCTGTAGAAATAAAATATTGATAACATTTTCTTTAGTAAAAAAATTTTCTTTAGTAATAGAAATAAAATTCTGTAGAAATAAAACTTTGACAAAATATTCTATATAAATAACATTTTGACACAATTTTGTATATCAATAAAATTTTGACAAAATTTTTTATAGAAATAAAATTTTGACAAAATTTTTTATAAAAATAAAATTTTGACAAAATTTTTTATAGAAATACAATTTTGACAAAATATTCTATAGAAATAAAATTTTGACAAAATTTTCTATAGAAATAAAATTTTGGCAAAATTTTCTATAAACATAAAATTTTAACTAAATTTTCTATAGAAATAAAATTTTAACTAAATTTTCTATAGAAATAAAATTTTCACAAAATTTTTAATAGAAATAAAATATTCACAAAATTTTTAATAGAAATAAAATTTTGACAAAATTTTCTGTAGAAATAAAATGTGGTAAATTTTTCTTAAAGTTTTGGTAGATTATTTTTGGATCTAGCCTTGTTCGTCAGTCTGTGAACACATTTTTGTGATCAAAGTCTAGGTTTTATCCTGATTGGCTTCAAGGTTTGCACAAGGAGTACACCACATAGTATCAACTGATGCTAAAATTATCTTATACACTCAAAAAAAGTGAACCGTCTATTTCAATAAAGCCAATTTAACTTTATTTTAGTTCTTGGAACTATTATTTTTGGAGAAAGTTTCCTTTACTCTCTCATTTTTTTGCGTGTGTTAATTAAATGAACCAAAAACGGGAAAAATTGTTCACAATTGAAGCATAAACATTTACTAAATTCGTACATCTCATAAAATAGTCCAGTAGTTCTTTAAATTTTGGCAAAATTTTCTATAGAAGTTAGATAAAATTGTCTATAGCAATAAAATTTTCTATATAAATAAAATTTTAAGAAAATTTTCTATATAAATAAAATTGTAAGAAAATTTTCTATATAAAATAACATTTGACAAAATTTACTATATAATTAAAATTTTGACAAAAATTTCCTATATAAATAAAATTTTTACAAAATTTTCTATATAAAAAAAATTTTACAAAATTTTCTATAAACATACAATTTTGACAAAATTTTCTATAAACATAAAATTTTAACTAAATTTTCTATAGAAATAAAATTTTGACAAAATTTTCTATAGAAATAAAGTTTTTACAAAATTTTCTATAGAAATACAATTGTGACAAAATTTTCTTTAGAAATACAATTTTGACAATATTTTCTATAGAAATAAAATTTTGATAAAATTTTCAATAGAAATAAACTTTTGACAAAATTTTCTATAGAAATAAAATTTTCACAGAATTTTGTATAGAAATAAAATTTTGACAAAATTTTCTGTAGAAATAAAATGTGGTAAATTTTTCTTAAAGTTTTGGTAGATTATTTTTGGATCTAACCTTGTTCGTCTGTCTGTGAACACATTTTTGTGATCAAAGTCTAAGTTTTATTCTGATTGGCTTCAATGCTTGCACAAGGAGTACACCACATAGTGTCATAAATTGTGCGAAATCTACTAGAAATCGGTTCAGATTTAGATATAGGTCCAATATATATTTCTCCCGATTTACACTTATATGAAATACACAGAAAACAAGTCACTTGTAAAACTGATGCTAAAAGTAACTTATACACTCAAAAATGTGAACCATATATTTCAATAAAACCAATTTAACTTTATTTTAGTTCTTGGAACTATTATTTTTGGAGAAAGTTTCCTTTACTCTCTCATTTTTTTGCGTGTGTTAGTTAAATGAGCCAAAAACGGGAAAAAATTGTTCACAATTGAAGCATAAACATTTACTAAATTCGTACTTCTCAAAAAAATTGCTTTAAATTTGTAAATATTACTACAAATGCGCCTATCTTGAACTTCGTATGGCACTAAAGACATTCCCAGCAAAAAAAATTGGAAGTTCTTCCAAAGACACAACTTTAAAAGCTCTTCCAGAAGATGCACTCCCAATGATGTTCTTTATTTTAACTACCCAGGAAGTTCTTTTAATTCAATATTTTATAACTTGTTTTTTTCATACTTTTAATGGGTGATTTTAACTTTTTTTGGTTCAAATAGGTTAAAAACTGAGTAAGAATTCATAAAATGATAAAAATCATTTAAATTTTGTCGAAAAAATGTTAAATCCAATCTGAAAAACTTGTGAATTTTTGAAAATAGTTGAGGACAAACGTTTCCGACAAGCGTTAGAATTCATTTAAAATTATAAAAAATTATAAAAATTATTTATTTGACAAAATATCACAGAATTTTTTTAATTTACATCAAAAACATTGAATTCAAGTGAAAAAACTGATTTAACATTTTTATAGCCAATATAGCTATCTCGTTTTTCATTAGTTTGGTCGAGTGATATCATTTAACAAATTTATTTGATGTTAAACTGTCTAGATTTGAACTTAGATTATTCTACAAAGTTATACAAATTAAGTTTTGAATTAAGTAACCCCTCCTTTATAAACTTATACAATGTCCATTGTTTCAGTGAGCTCTGCATCCATCTATCCATCCATCAATATCAATGAAATCTAATCAAAATACTTCAAATTGTAACATAACGAAATACTGAGGTATACAATTGCTTTGATCTTGCATCTGTCAATTGTCAATCTTTATACAGTCCATTTTCAGGCAGCTACGTCCAATTATGTTGCCTGTAGATGACATCTGAAATGCACACAATTCACTATGAAGTACCTTCTTTGGCCCCTTAAGAGAGCATACCGTTGGAGTGGCAGGACAAACGTGAATCATTGTGTGCGATTATGACAATCACATCGTACCTTAAAGGCTAAAGCAAAGCGAATGTCCTTTAATAGGACATATTTTAATTTCTCTTTAAATGATCAAAACTTGAACTACTGCTTTGCAATGTCCTGCTTTCATAATTATTCTCTGTAATTCCTCATAGTTGTTGTAGTGGAACATTAATACATTGTGTATACCTCTATGAGGATGTGTGTTATAAATTTCAAAACTGTGAGAAAGCTTTGTTTTCACATAATTACATATGAGTCATTCGTTGATAATTTATAAAATTAAGATTTAAACACCGGCCGGCAGCCGCCCACTTTTGTTACTTTGGAATGACATTAGTCAACTTTATACTCTGTCTATAAAAAAAAGGCTTAACCAACTGCCGAAGTCCCCAATTTTGTGACTTTGGAATCGCGTTAGCCGACTTTATGTCTCTTTGCTATAGCGTTAGCCCACTTTAACCAAGGACCATTCACTATTATCGTTTTAAGTTGGCATTACCCCACATTGGATCTTTTTACAAGAGATCCAAAACTTCAAACTTTGCACTACACTTTGTTAGGTTAGGTTAGGTGGCAGCCCAATGTGTCAGGCTCACCTAGACTATTCAATCCATTGTGATACCACATTTGTGAACTTCTCTCTTATCACTGAGTGGTGCCCGATTCCATGTTAAGCTCAAGGGACCTCCTTTTTATAGCCGAGTCCGAACGGCGTTCCACATTGCAGTGAAACCACATAGAGAAGCTTTGAAACCCTCAGAAATGTCACCAGCATTACTGAGGTGGGATAATCCACCGCTGAAAAACTTTTTGGTGTTCGGTCGAAGCAGGAATCGAACCCACGACCTTGTTTATGCAACGCGGGCATGCTAACCATTTCACCACGGTGGCTCACTTTAGAAGATGGGAAATTGGCTTGCGTCATACCAAATGTTTCATTGACGGCGCTAGGTCCATACACAAGGCCGTAGCCAGGATTTTAATTCGGGGGGGGGGGGGGGGGGGGTTCAACTTAAAAAAAAAAAATATTCATATAATCTCATGTGTAGAAAATTTTATTTATGCATAGGTATGTATACAATATTTTTATACCCTAAACTACATAGAGGTTATTATACCCTAAACCACATAGTGGTTAGGGTATAATAAGTTTGATCTGCCAAAAAATGTGCCTACCAGAAATATTGATTTTAGACCCCATAAAATATGGGGTCTATATGGGGTCAGAATCACCTCCTGAGTCGATCTAGCGCTTGGTGTCCGTCCGTCTGTCCATGTATTTGTTGTTCACAGGATTCCGGTCGCAATTATTAACCGATTTTGATGAAATTTGGTACAGGGAGTTTTTTGGCACAAGGACGAACGCTATTGAATTTGGAAGAAATCGGATCAAATTTAGATATAGCTCCCATATATGTATCGCCCGATTTCGACAAATGGGGTCACGTTGTGCTTTTTTCAAACGGATCGTCACCAAAGTTGGCAAAAGGTAATCTTTTTTACCGCCCTTCAAGTCTTCAAAATTTCATCCAAATCGGTTCAGATTTAGATATAGCTCTCATATATATGTATCGCCCGATTTTCCCAAATTTGGCCACAAAACCCTAATTTATCAACCGATCTTACTCAAAGTTAGCTAAATGTAATCTTCCATAGCATTAACTGTATGTGTAAAAAATCATCGAAATCGGTTCAGATTTAGCTATAGCTCCCATATATATGTACCGCCCGATTTTTCTAAATTCGGCCATAAAACTCTTATTTATCAACCGATCTTACTCAAAGTTGGCTAAATGTAATCTTCTATAGCACTAACTATATGTGCGAAATATCATCGAAATCGGTTCAGATTTAGATATAGCACCCTTATTTACTAACCGATCTTACTCAAAGTTGGCTAGATCCAGTCCACTATAGTACTAACGGTATGTGAAAAATTTCATCAAAATCGGTTCAGATGTAGATGTAGCTCCCATATATGTATCGCCCGATTTTGATAAATTCGCCCCTAATAACCTTATTTTTGACCGTAGAGCCCTCATTTCTTAACTGATCTTTCTCAAATTTTGCACAAGGTAACCTTTTGTGATATTAATCAAACCCGCAAAATATTATGCAAATTGGTTCAGATTTAAATATAGCTTCCATATATATGCATCGCTCTATTTTCCCTAATTTGGCCATAGTACTCTTATTTATTAACCAATGTTACTCAAATTTTAAATTTCGATGTACTACCCGATCGTATTTATACGTACTTGTAGCTCTTACATAAGAATATTGCTCGATTTTTACAAATTTGGAGTTATTACCCACACTAATTGAACTATTTTCTCTTTTTTAATAATGGGCTCAATATTAGTGGCATACTAACTCTTTTGGTGCAAAATAAACTATAGCTCCTAATATTAGACATTTCTGCTCAGATTGTGACACGACACCCATAAACATGTACCCCCCTTTATGTTCTCCAAAACCTATACCAATGATACCCCACAAATGCTTATGTTTACTAATTCAGTAGGGGTGGTTTAGGGTATGATATAGTCGGCCCCGTCCGACTTTCTACTTTACTCACTGGTTATAATATTAAATTGAGCCGACGGGCGTTTTGGACAGCAAATAAATCAATGACTTCTTCAGTCGGCACATTTATTCGGCGATGAACCGACATTAATGCCAATCCTTTGAGTCTACTCTCGCTACTCGAATTTCTTAGATACGTCTTTAATCTCTTCATTGTTGAAAATGAACGTTCGGATGAGCACGTAGTAACTGCAGGGATGGAAAATGCAGTACTATAGTACTTTTTTCAAACCTTTTTCACCCCGGTCAGTACCGTAGTACCCCCGTGAATGATTTAGTACCTTTTGTGTAGACATTTTTGAGTCGATATCAGATTTATGGTACAATAGCTTTGACAAAATATTTTAATATTTTGAGAAAGTCTTTATCAACCTTATTTGCTAATAGTCTTTTACAAATATGGCAAAACAGACATGTTCATGTGGGAAGAAAATCTCGATTTTGTAAGACATAGTCAAAAACAGGATTTTATTGAACTTCAAGAAAGTTTTAGTCGAAAAAAGAATGCGATTCTATATTATCGATTTTTTATTTCGGTAGAAAATGTTGTCAAAATTTTATTTCTATATAGAATTTTTGCAAAAGTTTATTTTTATAGAAAATTTTGTCAAAATTTTATTTCAATTGAAATTTTGTCAAAACTTTATTTCAATTGAAAATTTTGTAAAAATTTTATTTCTATAGGAAATTTTTGCAAAATTTTATTTCTATAGAAAATATACCTTTTTTGTACTTTTTTAAAAATTGTATTTTCCATCCCTGAGTAACTGGCAAAGTGACCAAAATTTTTAAAAGAATATGCACGTTTGGAAATATCTCTTTATTGCTTCCATCGCTGAATTAGACAGGTTTTTTCGCAGGTTTTGCGCCATTTCATTTACACTTGTGTGTTTGGCTGTTTCGTTGTTGTTGCTATGGCCAAGTTTTATAGGTAAGCGTTTTTCAAAATAAAACCTCCAGCTTTTCTTCAACATCTTCGGTAAGATTTTTCTATGCAGCTAAAAATATATATTTATTTATATAAAAATATTCATTCATTTCGGGGGGGGGGGGGTTTGATCCCCCTCATCCCCCCCCCCTGAATACGGCCTTGTCCATACATGTTTGTAATTTTTTTGTTTGCATTTTTATACCCTTCACCTTAGGATGGGGGATATATTAACTTTGTCATTCCGTCTGTAACACATCAAAGTATTGCTCTAAGATCCCATAAAGTAAATATATTACGGGTCGAGGTGAAATTCTGAGTCGATATAAGCATGTCCGTCCGTCTGTTGAAATCACGCTAACTTCCGAAGAAAACAATCTATCGACTTTAAACTTGGCATAAGTAGTTATTATTGATGTAGGTCGGATGGTATTGTAAATGGGCCATATAGGACCACTTTTACCTATAGCCCCCATATAAACGGATCCCCAGATTTGGCTTGCGGAGCCTCTAAGAGAAGCAAATTTCATCCGATCCGGCTGACATTTGGTACATGGTGTAAGTATATGGTTTCTAACAACTATGCAAAAATTGGTCCCCGTCGGTCCATAATTATATATAGCCCCCATATAAACCGATCCCCAGATTTGGCTAGCGGAACCTCTAAGAGAAGCAAATTTCATCCGATCCGGCTGCAATTTGGTACGTGGTGTTAGTATATGGTCTCTAACAACAATGCAACAATAGGTCGATATCGATCCATAATTATATATAGCCCCCATATAAACCGATCCCCGGATTTGACCTCCGGAGCCTCTTGGAGGAGCAAAATTCATCCGATGCGGTTGAAATTTGGTACGTGGTATTAGTATATGGTCTCTAAAACCATGCAAAAATTGGTCCATATCGGTCCATAATTATATATAGCCCTCATATAAATCGATCCCCAGATTTGACCTCCGGATCCTCTTTGAGGAGCAAAATTTCGGTTGAAATTTGGTACATTGCGCTAGTATATGACCGCTAACAGTCATGCAAAAATTGGTCAATATCGGTCTATAGTTATATATAGCCGATCGCCAATGATACAAAAATTGGTCCATATAGCCAAAAATAATATACCAAAATTTTATTTCTATAGAAAATGTCAAAATTTTATTTAGAAGACGGTGTTAAGAAGTTTTAAGATACCTTGTAGTCTTTAGTAGAAGTTTCTACGCAATCCATGGTGGAGGGTACATAAGATTCGGCCTGGCCGAACTTACGGCCGTATATACTTGTTTTAAATGAAAGCCTTAATTTTTTGAATTGAAAAATGTTAAATTTTGAGCAATAAATTAAAAATTATATTTTCGCATTTATTCCAAGATATTTCCAACTCTTAATTTCTTTTTATTTGCATTTTAATGTGTCGAACCAAACACGTAAACGACAAGTAGGGACTTAGCACCGTCAATGGTTTGATGTTCTCAGCAGCCAATTTCCCATCTTCTAAAGAGTATTGTCTTTGCTTGCCATCCACATCTGTTGCATTACAATACTATTCGGAACAACAAAAAGGTGTACAGTTACCACCATGTTTTCAAATCGTATATTACGAAAATAGTCCACACTTGAAAGCGATGCACAATCCCAAAGAGGATTTTGGGATTAATTTTCATTTGAAATATTGGAGTTTATTTTCATAATACGAATGGGCCCCAAAAGTAAATACGGGGTTGTTGTTCTCCATATAATTTTTCTTGGTCCTGCTTTATTTAGGTTTTGATGACCATTTTCAAAGCGCCACAGTGGTATGACCATGAGGCCCAGAAAAATGAGTCCCATACCGACTGAAACATGACCACAAATGTGGGGTGATGTATAAAATATCAAATTTAAAAAAATATATTTAAAATGAGTACGAATCTATTTGGAATCGCTTTAGCCCACTTTGGACTCTGAAAGTTGTAATCGCAAGCATCAAATCTGGTGCGATACAATGATATTCAAAACAATAACACTAATGTCACATGAAAACAAAGCACAATCCCAAAAAGGGAAATTTGGGGAATATTTTCATTTGAAATACTGGGGTTTATTTTCATAATGCAAACGGGCCCCAAAAATACAATGAAGTTACTACCAAAAAAATAAAAAATTGGCGTTTTTGTTTTCCATATAATTTTCTGGGGTCATACTTCATTTAGGTTTTGGGACAAATTTTCAAGGGGCGCATATTCATAGCGCCTTCATAGTGACGTTACGATTCGCAACATATTTGCAGATGAACGGTCCAATGATGCCACCAGCCCATAAACAGCACCAAACTGCGACTTTTTCTGGATGTATTAGTAGCGTTTGCAATGCCTCTCTCTGATCTTCGTTCGAAAATTGACAATTCTGCTTATTGACTTTCCCATTGAGCCAAAAATTAGATTCATCGATGAACACAATTTTTCGTGGAACAAAACACGAAACCTGCATTAGCTGTTTAGCCCAGTTTTGTCAAAATGATAATATCTAAAAAATCACCCTTTACTTATCAACACACAAGTACGCATACAGCCCAGGAGAGCTATATATCCAGTGTAGAGTTGAGCCCATGACACGCGTGAATCACGTGAGTTATAAATGACATTTAAAGTAAATGTCCTGAATGTGATTAAAAAATATGTCGTGCGTGAGCATTAGAGGTGTGTGCGTGACAACAAATACTCGTGACAATGCGTGGTTCACGCGTGAATCACGTAAGTCGTGAACAAAATGCAAACCAACTCTCGTGAATGTGCGTGAATGGGACTAAAATAAATATGTCGTGCGTGAAAATAAAATCGGTTCGTGAATAAAATTTCTGTCAAATCACGCTCACGAAAAAAATAAAGATTTAATTCATACTCGTATGTTAACTGAAATTAATTTAGCTCTCGAACTATATTCTCTTTTTGAAGTTTGTTACCTTTGCTGATTTCCGTTTGGAAAATGTCGTGAGTCTCGTGGATTTATCGTGAATCACGAGACTAGTCGTGAATCGTACGTGGGCGTGAATCTTTAAAAAGAGTTCGTTCGTGAGCGTGCGTGAGTCCTGGTTTTCATGTCGTAAATGTGCGTGAGTGGTATTATCTAAAACACGTATCGTTCGTGAGCGTGCGTGAATAAACACTTTGCTTCGTGAATGTGTGTGAGTATGAGTGAAATTTCAGTCTAGTGAGCATGAGTGAAAATAAAATTCTGTCGGTGATCGCACGTGAGTAAAATTTCTTCAAAATAATGCACATGAAAAATTTCACGTTCACGAGTAAATTAACATTCACGAAGAAATTTACATTCATACACTCAAAATAGATTTATGAACATTTACAAATTATGTTTTTATTTTGTTATACCCTCCACCATAGGATGGGGGTATATTAACTTTGTCATTCCGTTTGTAACACATCGAAATATTGCTCTAAAACCCCATAAAGTATATATATATATATATATATATATATATATATATATATATATATATATATATATATATATATATATATATATATATATATATATATATATATATATATATATATATATATATATATATATATATATATATATATATATATATATATATATATATATATATATATATATATATATATATATATATATATATATATATATATATATATATATATATATATATATATATATATATATATATATATATATATATATATATATATATATATACATATATATATATATATATATATATATATATATATATATATATATTTATATATATATATATATATATATATATATATATATATATTCTGGGTCGTGGTGAAATTCTGAGTCGATCTGACCATGTCCGTCCGTCCGTCTGTTGAAATCACGCTAACTTCCGAACGAAACAAGCTATCGACTTGAAACTTGGGACAAGTAGCTGTCATTGATGTAGGTCGGATGATATTGCAAATCTGCTATATCGGTCCACTTTTAAGTATAGCCCCCATATAAACGGACCCCCAAATTTAGCTTGCAGGATCCTCTGAGAGAAGCAAATTTCATCCGATCCGGCAGAAATATGGTACTTGGTGTCAGCATATGATCTCTAACAACCATGCACAAATTGGTCCACATCGGTCAATAATTATATATAGCCCCCATATAAACGGACCCCCAAATTTAGCTTGCGGATCCTCTGAGAGAAGCAAATTTCATCCGATCCGGCTGAAATTTGATATGTGTATAGTATATGGTCTCTAACAACCATGCAAAAATTGGTCCACATCGGTCCATAATTATATATAGCCTCCATATAAACCGATTCCCCGATTTGGCTTGCGGAGCCTCTAAGAGATACAAATTTCATCCGATCCTGCTGAAATATGGTACTTGGTGTCAGCATATAGTCTCTAACAACCATGCACAAATTGGTCCACATCGGTTCATAATTATATATAGCCCCCATATAAACCGATCCCCCGATTTGGCTTGCGGAGCCTCTAAGAGAGACAAATTTCATCCGATCCTGCTGAAATTTGGTACATGGCGTTAGTATACGGTCTCTAACAACCATGGCAAAGTTGGTCCACATCGGTCAATAATTATATATAGCCCCATATAAACCGATCCCCAGATTTGGCACTTGGTGTAGCATATGATCTCTAACAACCATGCAAAAATTGCTCCACATCGGTCCATAATTATATATAGCCCCCATATAAACCGATCCCCCGATTTGGCTTTCGAAGCCTCTAAGAGAAGCAAATTTCATCCGATCCGGTTGAAATTTGGTACAATTTGGTTTGTTCAGACAAATTTCTTCCGATCCTGCTGAAATTTGGAACATGGTGTAAGTATATGGTCTCTAACAACTATGCACAAATTGGTCCACATCGGTCAATAATTATATATAACCCCCATATAAACCGATCCCCTGATGTGGCTTGCGGAGCCTCTAAGAGAGACAAATTTCATCCGATCTGGCAGAAATTTGGCACTTGGTGTCAGCATATGATCTCTAACAACCATGCAAAAATTGGTCCACATCGGTCCATAATTATATATAGCCCCCATATAAACCGATCCCCCGATTTGGCTTGCGGAGCCTCTAAGAGAAGAAAATTTCATCCGATCCGGTTGAAATTTGGTACATGTTGTAAGTTTATGGTCTCTAACAACTCTGCAGAAATTGGTCCACATCGGTCTATAATTATATGTAGCCCCAATATAAACCGAACACCAGATTTGACATCCGGAGCTTCTTGAAAAACCAAAATTCATCTGATTCAGTTGAAATTTGGTACGTGGTGTTAATATATTGCCTCAAACATGCATTCATAAATTCGTCGAAATCGGTCCACATTTATGTATAGCCCCCATATAAACCGATCCCCAGATTTGACCTCCGAATCCCCTTGGAAGAGCAAAATTCATCCGATTCGGTTGAAATTTGGTGATGTTAGTATATGGTATTCAATAACCATGCAGGAATTGGTTCATATAAGTCCATAATTATATATTATGGACTTATATGAACCAATTCCTGCATGGGAATCGATATAAACCGATTCCCAGATTTGACCTCCGGTACCTTTTGGAGAAGTTAAATTCATCCGATCTGGTTGAAATTTGGTACGTGTTGGTAGTATATGATATTTAACAACCATGCCAAAAGTGGTCCATATCAGTCCATAATCATATATAACATAGCCCCCATATAAACCGATCCCGAAGTTTGGTTTTGGAGCCTTTTGGAGGAGCAAATTTCATCCGAGTCAGTTGAAATTTTGTGAACATTGTGCTAGTATATGGCCGTTAACAACCATGCCTAACTAGGTCCATATCGGTCTATAGTTATATATAGCCCTCAGATAAAACGATCCACAATTACACAAAAACTGGTCCATATCAAGTTCATAATTGTATATAGCCCCCATATAAGCGACCCCCATATTTCAATTCTGGCTCTCTACGTACCGTGCAAAAGTCCACATCGATTCGTAATTATTTGTAGACGTGCCTATACATACCTTTTTTGTCTTATATATTACACGTATGGACTAACTCACAATTTAGAAAACGATGTTAAGAAGTTCTAAGATACCACAACCCAAGTCATTCGATTGTGGATGACAGTCTTTCGTAGAAGTTTCTACGCAATCCATGGTGGAGGGTACATAAGATTCGGCCTGGCCGAACTGACGGCCGTATATACTTGTTGTATATTATTATGGTGGAATATCTCAAATGTGAGATTACATTAAATTTTTGACAAGCGATACAATGTTCACATGGTTAAGCAATCATTACGGACTGTGCCATGGTATGCCATTGGGTTATCTTTGAGTTTGAGTTAATGTTCTTAATTTGCATTCAATTTGGTTTGTTCATTTGCATGACACGTTCTCAGTTGCAAATGTCATCGAATTTCTAAGAATTGAAAATGGGTGAGGTCAACTCCCTTTGGTGGTAGTTTAGATTTCCAAATTGAAAGAGATATGAGTGTGTGTGTGTTATTAACTATGGCCGCTTATTAAAAGCTATAAAAGAGGTGATCATTCCTTTGAGACATAAAACGAAACCATTTTAGGTAAAATAATTATTTTAGAGTATTCGATTTATAACTTTGACATACTCGTACATTCGCTTAATGAAATAGCATTTGAGTGAATAAGGCCAAGGAAAATGTTGCTATTGAAACAGGGCATATGATATAGAAAATTGAAATTTATATCCCCAAGAGGTGCGTAAAGGAATTGAATTATTGACAGATAGTTATTGTCGCTAAGAGAGAGAAATGAGTTATATGAGTCCGTCTTATTGTATCCTGTGAGAGTTAGGGACCTCAAATAGATATTTTCACTTGTATCTCCGAAAATAAAAAAAGTGTTCCCTTTGGTTCACATAGTCTCAAATTTCAAAAAGCTCGTACAAACGAGAAAATCACCATTAGAATGAATTTATAGTTTCTAGGGAGAACCATCTGATTCTGTATTAGAATATAGAAACAATTTTTGTTTGAGTTTTACAGGAATCATAAACATATGATATGAAATCGAAATTCTGGACGAAGAATCGAACCGAGGACCATACAGTCTGTAAGCCACTGGGATACTCTCTCTCCACTGGGATACGTGGCTGTTATTGCCATCAATAGACAATTATCGTTATAAGTTATATTTATATAGCATAGTATGCGGCGCCCATGTGCCGATGCAAAGAAACATTATTTAACAGAAACATACATTTGTTGACCACGTGGAGCAATGGTTAGCATGTCTACTTTGCATGCAAAGGGTCGAGGGTTAAATTCCTGCTCCGACCGAATACCAAATTTTTGTTACATTTATTTTTACATATATTCCAAATATTGCGAAAAAGATATTAGACATTACATATTACTATATTAGTTTTTTACAACGAAACTTCGAAATGATGGTTATTAAAGATTTACAGTCAGTAAAGAACAGTGCTTGATATAAACGAAATGGACTGACCTTTGGATAAAATATTATTATACTCTGCGCCATACTGTGGAACAGGGTATTATAAATCAGTGGATATGTTTGCAACACCCAAAAGGAGATGAAATAGACATATGATGTCTTCGGCAATATTGCTCAGGGCCGGCCCTTGAGTCGATCCAGCTATGTCCGTCTATCCGCCAGTCCGTATGCCTTTGAACACATTTTTGTAATCAAAGTATAGGTCGCAATTTTAGTCCAATCAAATTTGGCACAAGTACACTAATAGAAAAAATTGCGTTCCGCAATCGTGAACGGACGGTGACAAAATGAAACGGAAACGTTGACAAAAAATCAAAACGGAATGTTCACAATTTGGTCCACGGGCGTTCACGATTTCATGAACGGCATTCGTTTATATTTGGCCATGAAAATTCTTAAAATAATCCTTAGACGTTGTTATGGCAACTTCGCCGGTGGTGCAATGTGCTAAGGCGACTGTTAACGTGTATGGTGCAGACGACACAGGTTCGAGTCAAAGTAGCGGAATTTTTTTTTAATTTTGTTTTTAAATTCGTAACCATTACGTTTTCAGATCATGAACGTTGGTTGTTGTTTTGACAACGCACGGTGTCATTTTAACGTTGTCAGATTGACCCCATATGTTCTCAGTTTGACAAGACATGTGTGTTGATTCACTTTCATGAACGGATCGTTTTGAAATGACCACGGCGTTCATGATATTTTCTATGGGTGTATGTATTTTGGGTCAGAATAGAACCCTATTGATTTTTGAAGAAATCCGTTCAGTTTTAGATATAGCCCCCATATATATCTTTCGCCCGATATCTACTAATATGGCCCCGGAAGCCAGAATTTAAGCCTGATTGTCTGTAAATTTTGCACAAGGAGTGCAATTGACAGTGTCGTAAAATGTGCCGAATTTGGTTGAAATCGGTTCCGAATTAGATATAGCTCCCATATATATCTTTCGCCCAATATACACTTTTATGGACCCAGAAGCCAGAGTTTTAGCCTGATATGCTTTAAATTTTTTACAGAGAGTATAATTTACGTTCTCGACATATATGCCAAGTATGGTTGAAATCGGTTCAGATTTAGATATAGCTCCCATATATATCTTTCGTCCGATTTACACTCATATGACCCCAGAGGTCAAATTTGTAATTGGATTTAAGTGAAATTGTGCTCAGAGAATAGAATGAATATTATAGCTATGCATGCCAAATTTGGTTGAAATCGGTTCAGATTTACATATAGTTCCCATATATATTTTTCACCCGATATACACTTTTATGGCCCCAGAAGTCAGAGTTTTTGCCTGATATGATTTAAATGTACAGGGAGTACTATTAACGTTATGGATATGCATGCCAATTTTCGTTGAAATCGGTTCAGATTTAGATATAGCTCCCATATATATTTTTCACCCGATATACACTTATATGGCTCCTAAAGCCAGAATTTTATCCTGATATGATTTACATTTTGTACAGCGAGTACTATTAACGTTATGGATATGCATGCCAATGTTTTTTTTTAATCGGTTCAGATGTAGATATAGTTCCCCTATATATCATTCGTCCGATTTACACTCATATGACACCAGATGTCAAATTTGTAATCCAATTTACATGAAATTTTGCACATGGAGTAGAGTTAACATTGTAACTATGCATGCCAAATTTGGTTGAACATGGAGTAGAATTAACATTGAAACTATGCATGTCAAATTTGTTTGAAATCGGTTCAGATTTAGATATAGCTTCCAGATATATGTTTTTCCGTTTTGAGCAAAAATGGCCAAAATACCCACATTTACCTTGAAAAATCGCCACTGCTAAGTCGAAAACCTATAAAACTGACTAAAATTTTTCTATACTTCTAATACCAATCTATCGACCGATAAATCATAAATACACTTTTGCGAAGTTGCCTCAAAATTGGTTCAGAATTAAATGTTTCCCATATTATTATACCCTCGAGCATGGGTTGGGGTGGGGATATTAACTTTATCATTCCGTTTGTAACACATCGAAATATTGCTCTAAGACCCCATAAAGTATATGTATTCTGGGTCGTGGTGAAATTCTGAGTCGATCTAAGAATGTCCGTCCGTCTGTTGAAATCACGCTAACGAAACCAGCTATAGACTTGAAACTTGGCACAAGTAGTTATTATTGATGTAGGTCGGATGATATTGCAAATTTTATTGCCATAGAAAATGTTGTCAAAATTTTATTTCTATAGAAAATTTTGTCAACATTCTATGTCTTTAGGAAATTTGGTCACAATATAATTTTTATACAAAATTTTGTCAAAAATTTTATTTCTACAGAAAATTTTCTCAAAATTTTATTTCTATAGAAAATTTTGTCAAAATTTTATTTCTATTGAAAATTTTGTCAAAATTTTATTTCTTTAGAAAATTTTCTCAAAATTTTATTTCTGTAGAAAATTTTCTCAAAATTTTATTTCTATAGACAATTTTGTCAAAAATTTATTTCTATAGACAATTTTGTCAGAATTTTATTTCTGTAGAAAATTTTGTCAAAATGTTATTTCTATAGAAAATTTATGAAGCATTTCATAGTTGGAGAGGAATATTTTGCAATATCTTCCAAAACATTAAGAATTCTACCAATCTAACAAACACAAAAAAATCTGCCAGTTTTGATAGACTCGTTTTCATATTTGTATGTAGCACCCATAAAAAGCGACTCCCATATTTCAAATCTGGCTCTATAATTAATTAATTATATGTTTGGAACACAAATTTATAAACACAATATTTTTGAGTGCAAGCATATAATGTTCATAAACTACCATAACATGTTTGGGACATATATGTTAATATGTTAGAACATATTATGTTTGGGACATAAAATGTTTGTAAATATAATATGCTTGGATGCAAACATATATTAATTTAGAAATAACCTATAAACATATATGTGTTTAGTAGCTTGGAGCGCTATCTAACAGGGAGCGATATTGAATTAAGTTGGTGGTTGTTGGTTGTTATTACAAAATTAACATTTTATTTTTCCTTGGGCAATTGATCAGCTACTTCTTTGATCCTTACAAACTGTGTGGTCCGCTGTTCGAATCCCCGTCCGGCAAAAGGTAAAATTAAAATAAAAAAAATTGAATAATTTCTTCTACAATGTTTGCATTACAGAAAAAGGTGCTAAGAACTAAAAAATGTCGTGGAAGTGAGAAAGATGTGGGGGAATATACAATTAGGCTGAAACAAAACTTTGAGCATTCAGGTCGAAAAACCTATGTTGTTAGCACCTATATTACCTGTTTATTTTCATAATTCATTATGATTGTAAATATATAAATAAATAAATAAAATTTTGAGCACAATATTGTTTGGGAGAATTTTTTTAAGCATATAATATTTTTGGGTGCAAAATGCTTCCAAACATATTATATGTTCACAAAATAACATATTGTTTTTTGGAAGACAACATTATTGAATTTGGATGCAAAAATACAAAATGTTTGGAACTTAGACTACCCAAACATATATTGTTTAGACAAATATGCTTTCAAACATATTATATATTGGAAGAGATCAAACATATAAATGTTTGGGCAATACCCAAAAATGTATATGCTTGAAGCAAAATATGTTTGGGAGTATATGTTACAGAAGCGATTTTTTATGAGTATTTAATCGACCTCTCTTTTGTCTACTATATATCCCGCATGGACTAACTTACAATTTAGAAGATGATGTTAAGAAGTTTTAAGATGGCTTGCCATCGGCCGCAACCCAAGTAATTTAATTGTGGATGACCGTCTTTAGTACAAGTTTCTACGCAATCCATGGTGGAGGGTACATAAGACTTGGCCTGGCCGATCTTACGGCCATATATTCTTGTTATACCCTGCGCCACACAGTGGAACATGGTATTATAAGTTAGTGCATATGTTTGGAACACCCAGAAGTAGACGAGATAGACACATGGTGTCTTTGGAAATAATGCTCAGGGTGCTTCCCTGAGTCGATATAACCATGTCCGTCTGTCTGTGAAGACATTTTTGTGATCAAAGTCTAGGTCACAATTTAAGTACAATCGCCTTCAAATTTGGCACATGTTCCTAATTTGGGTCAGAACAGATTTAGATATAGCTCCCACATATATCTTTCGCCCGATATGCACTAATATGGACCCAGAAGCCAGAGTTTTATACCGATTTGCTTGAAATTTTGCACAAGGAGTACAATTGGCAGTATAGTCATGTGTGCCAAATTTGATTGGAATCGGTTCAGATTTAGATAAAGCTCCCATATATATGTTTTTCTGATTTCGACAAAAATGGTCAAAATACCAACATTTTCCTTGTAAAATCGCCACTCCTTAGTCGAAAAGTTGTAAAAATGATTCTTATTATCCTAAACTTCTAATACATATATATCGAGCGATAAATCATAAATAAACTTTTGCGAAGTTTCCTTAAAATTGCTTCAGATTTAAATGTTTCCCATATTTTTTTTTACAAAATTGTGTTCCACCCTAGTGCATTAGACGACTTAAATTTTGAGTCTATAGATTTTGTACAAGTCTATCAAATTCTGCCCAAATCGAGTGATATTTAACTGTATGTATTTGGGACAAACCTTTATATATAGCCCCCAACCCATTTGACGGATGTGATATGATATCGAAAATTTAGATCTACAAAGTGATGCAGGGTATAATATAGTCGGCCCCGCCCGACTTTAGACTTTCCTTACTTGTTTTTTACAAACAATGTGTTCCACCCCAGCTGGCTTAAATTTTAAGTCTATAGATTTTGTAGAAGTCGAACAAATTTTATACAGATCATGTCAGATTTAAATATATGCGTATGGGAACATAAACCTTTATATACTCGTATAGCACCCAACACATTGTCTCCTATTTTCTTACTAAATAAATTACCCTCAATCTGGTCAACATTGATTTTCTACACAATACCTCGAAAAAGAAACGAACCACCCTAATGTATATTCACTGCTAAACCGATCCCATCTAACCTGTCGCACAAACTATATTTGCTTACCCAAAGGAAAACTTACAAATGAGCCGTTTTAGTTCTACTACCACCACTTGCCTATTACCTTAGCTAGAGTCTACATGACATGATATCTGGGGACCGACTAACTTGACCACAATCTAGTGTGTGAGAGAGAGTACGAGTGTTGTGCTACTAAACCAACTTCATTCGCAAGAACCCACCCCTCCCTCTCAATCCAGGTGACTGTCATGTACACTTATTTAATTATAGAGTCTCTTACCCTAAAGGCAGTCATTTAATTCTATTTCAATTCGCTATATTGACCTTGTTGTCATAAATGTCAATGTGTAATGCAATAGAGACGCCTCCTACATTATTAAATATTAATAAGGCACTTTTGCAAAGCCGTCAATTAAATCGGCAACGAGAGTGTTTATTAGTTGCAATAGAACATCTAAAATTATATAAGAGGAAATGAAATTAGCTAAAAGTGTCGTAGAATTAATTTACTTTAATGCAGGGGATTCTATGGTTTATAATAGACCATATAACTTATAGTTGGCTTGATGTTCGAGTCACCTCAAGATTTTGTATGAAAACAGCGAGACACAGAAGTTGGAAATATTATGTACATAATACAATGTTTTACAAATACAATTTTTTTTTTTGTGAAAATATTTTATATTTGAAAATTGGCACAAGTAGTGCCATATCGGAACACTTTTACGTTTAACTCCCGTATAAACCGATCCCCAGATTTGGCTTGCGGAGCAAATTTCATCCGATCCGATTGAAATTTGGTACGTGATGTAAGTCTATGGTCTTTTAGAACCATGCCAAAATTGGTCCATATACACTGAAAAAAAATATTTAAGTGATATTAACAATTACGCAACCTAAATTTTAGGATCTTCTAAATTGTAAGTAAGTCCATACGTGGTATATATTAAATTAAAACAAGTAAGGAAAGTCTAAAGTCGGGCGGGGCCGCCTATATTATACCCTGCACCACTTTGTAGATCTAAATTTTCGATACCATATCACATCCGTCAAATGTGTTGGGTGCTATATACACTGGTAGAAAAAGTTTCGTTAATACGATGAATTTCTACGTTGTATTAACGAATTTCTTCATTAAAAGTCAGCCAACGTAGCATTTCGTTATAACAACGTAATTTTACGTTATATTTACGAAACCATTTATGGAATACATTTCGTAGTATTAACGAATAATTACGTTGCTATTACGTAGCCTTTTCGTTGTATTAACGAATATTATTCGTTGTATGAATGAAATTTATTCATTGTATGGATGCAGCTTATACGTTGTATGAATGAAAATCATTCATTGTATGAACCCAGTTTTTTCATTGTATGAATGAAAGGCGAACGTTGTATAAATGAACACAAACGTTATATTAATGAAACCCAACCAATTAGTGCATTTGAGTGTAGTCATTCGTAGTGAATTTGTTTTTTTGTTAAGATCTTTGAAATATGATTAATATACAGTAGGAATTAATATTTACTGATAAATTAAGTAATTTAATAATCATATATTGTGACTTTCACTTAAGAAAAAAAGCCTCTTATTTCTAAGATCAAAAAATGATAATAGTATCGCCGTGTACATTTATCCAATTTTTCTGCAACCAAGGTTCATTACGGTAATTGTTCCGCCTTCTTCATCTGAAAGTTCACTTCCCCGGGGCATTTTCACTAAAGATTAAAAATGTACACTAATTTTTTTGTGAATATACAAAAAACACCAATTTTACTCACTTCACCCATCTATGTTTAATATTCACATCGAAACTGTAATGAGCTTGTGCACTCTTCAGCGAAAAGAATGTAAATGTTGTTAATGTTTGCCCATCAGACAAGTTTTCTGTTGAACTTTTTACCGTTTGTTTTTCAAGACGCACACGCAACCATGTGCTTGTTGCCATGCTTAGATGTGTATGTATAAATAACATATACTCTACAGACGTATTAGAGAGAGTATAGAGAGACGTTTTATAGAGAAAGAGTAAGGAGAGGCAGATATACTCAAACTCCCATTCGTATTATTAATGAACGTATTTCATTAATATGACGAAATATAACAATTTAAAATTTATTTTTTAACGATCCATATCATTATATTAACGATCGCTTTCGTTTTATAAATGAAATTTTCAATTCCAGTTTCGGAGTATATAAAACGACTGTTTTATGGGCTAAAAGTTTCCAAAAGTTACCCTCTATGTAAAAATGATTATAATAATTTCATCTTGGAAAAAATTTTTATACTAATTCTTGAAAAAATTACAAAGTTAATATTCGTAATATTAACGAAACGTGTTTCATTAATATAACGAAAAACCAAAACACAAAATTGTCTTTTAACGATTGATTTCGTTGTATTAACGATCACTTTCGTTCTTATAACGAAAAATTTCGTAATATTAACGAAAAATAATCAACGAAGCCCGTTCGTTAATAGTACGAAATATTTTTCTACCAGTGTATAAAGGTTAGCCCCAAATACATACATTTAAATATCACTCGATTTGGACAGAATTTGATAGACTTTTACAAAATCTATAGACTCAAAATTTAAGTCGGCTAATGCACTAGGGTGGAACACATATGGGAAACATTTAAATCTTAAGCAATTTTAAGGAAACTTCGCAAAAGTTTATTTATGATTTATCGCTCGATATATATGTATTAGAAGTTTAGGAAAATTAGAGTCATTTTTACAACTTTTCGACTAAGCAGTGGCGATTTAACAAGGAAATTGTTGGTATTTTGACCATTTTTGTCGAAATCAGAAAACATATATATGGGAGCTAAAATCTGTACAGATGTCAACCAAATTTGGTACGCATAGCTACAAGGCTAATTCTACTCCCTGTGCAAAATTTCAACTAAATCGGAGCAAAAAATTGGCCTCTGTGGGCAAATGGGTGTAAATCGGGCGAAAGCTATATATGGGAGCTATATATAAATCTGAACCGCTTTGGCTGATATTTTGCAAGTTTTTCGAGACTCATAAAATATTCGGATGTACAGAATTTGAAGAAGATCGGTTAATATACACGCCAATTATGACCAGATCGGTGAAAAATATATATGGGAGCTATATTTAAATCTGAACCGATTTTTTTTCCAAAATCAATAGGGATGGTCTTTGAGCCGAAACAGGACCCTATACCAAATTTTAGTACAATCGGACTAAAACTGCGAGCTGTACTTTGCACACAAAAATACATCAACAGACAGACCGATGAACATCGCTAAATCGACTCCGAATTTAATTCTAAGCCGATCCGTATACTAAAAGGTTGGTCTATAATTACTCCTTCTTGGCGTTATATACAAATGTACAAACTTATTATACCCTGTACCACAGTAGTGGTGAAGGGTATAAAAAGACCGATTAAATACGTATAAATTCAGTTTGACAAAATTTTCTAGAAATAAAATTTTGACAAAATTTTCTATAGAAATAAAATGTTAGCAAAATTTTCTATAGAAATAAAATGTTGACAAAATTTTTTATAGCAATAAAATTTTTCAAAATTTTCTATAGACATAAATTTTTTACGAAATTTACTGTAGAAGAAATATGTTGACAAAATTTTCTATAGAAATAAAATTTTAACAAAATTTTCTATAGAAATAAAGTTTTAACAAAATTTTCTGTAGAAGTAAAATTTTGACAAAAAATTTTACAAAATTTTGCTGCTCCAAGAGGCTCCGGAGGTCAAATCTGGAGAACAGTTTATATGGGGACTATATATAAATATGGACCGATATGGACCAATTCTGGCATGGTTGTTAGAGACCATATACTAACACCATGTTCCAAATTTCAACCGGATCGGATGAAATTTGCTTTTCTTTGAGGCTCCGGTGGTCAAATATGGAGAACGGTTTATATGGGGGCTATATATAATTATGGACCGATATGGACCAATTCTAGCATGGTTATTAGAGACCATATACTAACCCCACGTTCCAAATTTCAACCGAATCGGGTGAAATTTGCTTCTCTTTGAGGCTCTGCAAGCCAAATCTGGGGATTGGTTTATATGGGGGCTATATATAATTATGGACCGATATGGAGTAATTTTTGCATGTTTGTTAGAGACCATATACCAACACCATGTACCAAATTCCAGCCGGATCGGATGAAATTTGCTTCTCTTTGAGGCTCCTCAAGCCAAATCTGGGGATCGGTTTATATGGGGACTATATATAATTATGGACCGATGTGGACCAAGTTTTGCGTGGTTGTTAGATACCATATATCAACACTATGTACCAAATTTCAGCCGGATCGTATGAAATATGCTTTCTTAGAGGCTCCGCAAGCCAAATCTGGGGTCCGTTTATATGGGGCTATACGTAAAAGTGGACCGACATGGTCCATTTACAATACCATCCGACCTACATCAATAACAACTACTTGTGCCAAGTTTCACGTCGTTAGCTTGTTTCGTTCGGAAGTTAGCGTGATTTCAACAGACGGACATGCTTAGATCGACTCAGAATTTCACCACTACCCAGAATATATATACTTTATGGGGTCTTAGATTTCGATGTGTTACAAACGGAATGATGAAGTTAATATTCTATGGTGGAGGGTATAATAATGAAATTTAAATTAAAATAAAGTTTATAATCTTTGCTTCAAAAATTTTTTTCATTAAATTTAGGGCACAATTTTTGTAAATTTGCGTCCCTCGCATGTCTTTGAACTAAAGTCGCATGTCTTTGAGCTAAAGCCAATTTTCCTTAAAGTAAAGAAACATATTTTTGATTTAAAGAAATTGTCCTTAAATTAACTGAAATATTGAAACTTTAGATAAGATAAAAACGCTTCAAATATGGGCTAAGACTTATTTTGAGGATTTAGGGTCTTTGATTTAAAGTTTCTTTTAAGAAGAAAAAAAATTTTACTTTGACGTATCAGTTATAATTTGGATGTTAAAACTGGCATTTGTTTGTACGTGAGTACCTTTATTAATAAACCGCGAAAAGAGAATAAAAATTTGATAAATGAGATCTGTATCCTAATTTTAATTTTATTGATCCTAGATTTAAAGCCAGATATGTCGCTAAAAAAAATTCTTTAATTTAAAGAAGCCGCATCTTTGGCTCGGAATAAATACCAAAATCCTTAAGGGAAGCTCAAAATCTTTGGATCCAAGTAAACTTTTTCTTGAGTGTAGGCTCATATGCAGGGCTGTGGAGTCGAGCCAATTTTGCTCGACTCCGACTCCGGGTAATATAACTAAATCGCATTTTAACAACATTCATTTGTATAAGGTGTATCCTTCACAAAAATTGGACCGACATAAATTATCTTTCTAGCTATAAATCTAGCTATAAATTTCACATTTGATACCAGTTGCATGCCCCTCTTGCATACACAAGGTCGTGGGTTCGATTCCTGCTACGACCGAACGCCAAAAAGTTTTTCAGCGGTGGATTATCCCACCTCAGTAATGCTGGTGACATTTCTGAGGGTTTCAAAGCTTCTCTATGTGGTTTCACTGGAATGTGGAACGCCGTTCGGACTCGGCTATAAAAAGGAGGTCATTGAGCTTAACATGGAATCGGCACTCAGTGATAAGAGAGAAGTTCACCACTGTGGTATCACAATGGACTGAATAGTCTAAGTGAGCCTGATAAATCGGGCTGCTACATAACCTAACCTAACCTAACCTACCCTGGACCACTTTGTAGATCTACAGTGGCGTGTAGAAATAAGTACATAATTATTTTTTTTTTCATTTCTAAACGAATAAAATAGGCACACTCTTAGAAAAATATGTTTTTCATATGTTCCGATATAAACAAAGTGTGTTTCGGGCACAATTTTAAAACACAATATATTTAAGTGCAAACATGTAATGTTCCTAAACTAACACTAAATGTTTGGGACATCTATGTTAATATGTTAAAATATATTATGTTTGGGGCATAAATGTTTCATAAAAATCATATGTGTGAATGCAAACATATATAAATTTACAAATTTCGACTAAACATACATATGTTGTGATATTTTATCCAAAGCGACAGAGAGAGTATAGAGAAAGAAATAGAGATGGAAACCGGGAGAGTTGACGAAAGATATCAACATAACACAGCGAAAGAATCCAAAGAGAGAAATTTTTGTGAAACTTCTTGTATGTTGTTTCGGAAAACTGTTTTATGATAAGGCCAAAAATTTGATATGCTTAAGTCTAAATATTATTTAATTTGAATAAAGAGAATGGACATTCGGAACCAAGAGAATAGACATTTGAAAAAAAGCATGTGTTTTCGCCTTGAGAGCAGCATTTTATGTATGTGTGGACATGCATTTTGTTTATCATTTTGGCATTATGGGAACATTTTTTTTCTTGGTGCGTTAAAAGAAATCAGGGGTCTTCATAAAAATAACGAAACGGCACTATACTCTTTTTAGAGTTGGGACAGTAAAATGAAATAAGGAGGAAATGGTGAAAAATTACACAGTAAAATGTATAAAAACAAAGTTTAGTTCCTATTTATTAATAAGTAGTCCCAGAGGAGTTGACGGACACCTTAAAATATAAAAGCGGGCATTAAGTTCGAGTTTTGCAACTAAAACAATTTAAAAAGTTTATTTTCTTTAAAATGAATTATTAAAGAAAAATAAAAGGCATTTTAGACCGATGGTGTTAAATGCTAGTAAAAAACTGTTCACGCCTAAATAAATTTATGTTTATATTACAAAATTATTTATGTATGTTACTACTCGACTCCACGTTCTTCTTTTGTTAGAGTTTTTGAATTCCTTCCAAATTTTAAAGTTTTGTACCAAAAACAGTTTTTTGTTACAAAATTGTTATTTTTGCAATAAAAAATAATATTTTATCCAAAAATCAGTCAATTTCGTTTATATCAAGCACTGTTAATGACTATAAATCTTTAATAACCCACATTTCGAAGTTTCATTATAAAAATTTTATATAGTATAAATATAAATGTGTAAATTAAAAAAAAACAAGTGTTCGGTCGGAGCAGGGATTGAACCCACGACCCTTTGCATGCAAGGCAGACATGCTAACCACTGCTCCACGTGGCAAACAAATGTATGTTTCTGTTAAATAATGTTATGTTTGCATGGGCTCGTGGGCGCTGCAAACTATGCTATATAAATGTGACTTATAACGATAATTATCTGCTGGTGACCATAACAGCTACGTAGCCCATTGGATAGTGTGTTGGCTTACAAACTGTATGGTCCTCGGTTCGATTCTCCGTGCAGGCGAAAGGTAAAATTTAAAAAATTTATAAAAGTGAATAATTTCTTCAACATTATTTGTATTACAGAAAAAGGTGCCAAGAATTAAAATATTTCGTGGAAGTGAAAATAACGAGTATGTTAGGGAATGAGCACAATCGTCTTTGGGAAAAATTCTTCCAAGCATATAATATTTTTGGGCTCAGAATGCTTCCAAACATATAATATGTTCACATAAAACAAACATATTAATGTTTCGGCAGTATCCAATAATATATGTGCTTCCTGCAAAATATGTTTGGAACATATGTTAAAGAAGCGATTTTTTTTGAGGGTGCAGCAATAAGAAACTCAAAATTTCTTGTATTTGTCAAAAATTATTTTTGTGAAATCGGCGAGACACATGCGTTTGTAATACAATTAAGTGAACATTTTCTAAAATTAACCAAAAATGCACCAGAAGGTGCATTGTCACTGTCACTGTTTTTATGTGTAGATAGGTTAGGTTAGGTTAAAGTGGCAGCCCGATTAAATTTCAGGCTCACTTAGACTATTCGGTCCATTGTGATACCACATTTAACTAAAAGTACCTATTACATATGGGCACTTCTAGTCTTAACCACTGAACCTTCTCTATTATTAACTTTTGTGGAACCAACCAGATTGCTCCAAAAACATTAACAAACTGCTTAAGTTAACGTTTTCCAGGTCAGCCAGTAATCTAAAGCTATATGCTCCTAAAATTCGCTTACGCCTTACACAAAAAGCAGGACACTCACACAAGAGGTGTTTAATTGATTCCTTTTCCTCCACGTCATGACAGCTTATACAATAGTCATTATACTTCGCACCTATAGTTTTTGCAAATTCGCCTATCAGGCAGCGACCCGTTATAGCAGATATTAGGAGTGCTATCTGACGCCTTGAAAACACTAGCATATCTAGTGTGCGGTTTAAGTTTAAATGGGGCCATATTTGCTTGGTGTCGTTACAACCCTTGCAATTTTCCCATCGAATATTGGCCATCATAACAGCCTTCTCACGCAGTAAGAACAGACTTTCAACTATGAGTTACTAGTTATTATCACCGAAATCGGTTTTGATCTAGGTTTGAATTTTCTTTTGATAGCAGTTCAAATAGATAAAATATTTATTTTTGGTATTAAAAATATACATAAATAATATTTCATGACCCTACATCCTAATGGGCTAGTATTTTGTTTATATATGTATGTATTTATTTTTTTTTTTTTTATTGACATTTCAACATGACTGGTGCTAATGAACCATATTATTTGTTGATGACTTTGACACTTAGACAAAATATCATTTAAACTAATTGGAGATTTTTTGTTTCAATATGACAAAATGAAAAAATGCCAACTCCACTGGACATGTCAATTAAGTGATGGATTCGTTCGATGTAATTAAACTTATTTGATGTGAGTCTTTATAATAGGAGGATTAAAAAAAATCTCTTTTGTGCTATAGTCCATGGATAATTGACACTAAACGGATATTTTCTAAAATAAGAAGGAAATAATCAATACTACTAATCATATGACATGTGATTAAAAACAAAGTTCGGTCAGGGCGAATCTTCCACCATGGATAGCGTAGAAAGTTCTACTAAAGACTGTTATCCACAATAGAATTACTTGTCCTAAAATTTAGATTTAAATTCTCGAAGTATCGTCCATTGACAAAATAATTTTTCATATAAAAATTTCGGTTTTTTTTCACAAACAACATAATATACACATAAGATAAGCAGAAGCGCTGCAATGGTTAGCATACCATGGTTAGGTTAGGTGGCAGCCCGATATATCAGTCTCATTTAGACTATTCAGTCCATTGTGATGCCACATTGGTGAACTTCTCTCTTATCACTGAGTGCTGCCCGATTCCATGTTAAGCTCAATGACAAGGGACCTCCTTTTTATAGCCGAGTCCGAACGGCGTTCCACATTGCAGTGAAACCACTTAGAGAAGCTTTGAAAACCCTCAGAAATGTCACCAGCATTACTGAGGTGGGATAATCCACCGCTGAAAAACTTTTTGGTGTTCGGTCGTAGCAGGAATCGGCCCACAACCTTGTGTATGCAAGACGGGCATGCTAACCATTGCACCACAGTGGCTCCGCCTACCATACGAAAGGGACATATGTTCACTCCAGTGGAACCGTGTTGCATTGATTAGTTTAGATTTTAGTAAAGCTTTCGACATGAGAAGTTTTCTTTGAGAGCATGCCAGTTCGTGAAAATCTACCAAAATTTGGAGAAAATTTTATCAAACTAAAATTATTACTTTGCAAACATTTATTTCCATATTTGTCAATATTTTATTTGTATAGAAAATTTTGTCAAAATTTTATTTCTATAAAAAATTTGTCAAAATTTTATTTCTGTAGAAAATTTTGCCAACATTTTATTTCTATAGCAAATTTTGTCAAAATGTTATTCCTATAGAAAATTTTGTCAAAATTTTATTTCTATAAAAAATGTTTTCAAAATTTTATTTCTATAGAACATTTTGTCAAAATTTTATTTCTATAGAAAATTTTGTCAAAATTTTATTTCTATAGAAAAATTTTGTCAAAACTTTATTTCTATAGAAAATTTTGACAAAATTTTATTTCTATAAAAATTTTTGTCAAAATTTTATGTCTGTGGAAAATGTTTTCAAAATTTTATTTCTATAGAAAATTTTGTCAAAATTTTATTTATATAGAAATAAACTAGTTGCAGCAAAACTATCAACCATTTGGTTAATAGTTTTGCTGCAAATAGCGAATGCTGATGAGGAATGTGGTAATTCCGAAACGTGTGTCCATCCAACCATCTTGCAGTCTATAGGGCTTTGCTCAAATAAATTCGACAGACATTCTTTTCCTCTGTTGGTTAAGCTACTCTTGTAGTTTAGTCAACACAATGGTTTTAAAGCTGAGATCAAACCAACAAATATGATTGAAGTACAAACCAACAATAAAAAACCAAAACGAAAATTTTACTTCTACAGAAAATTTGTGTCAAAATTTTATGTCTATAGAAAATTTTATTTCTATACAACTTTCTGTCAACATTTTATGTCTATAGAAAATTTTGTAAAAATGTTATTTATATAAAAAATTTTGTAAAAATTTTATTTCTATAGAAAATTTTGACAAAATTTTATTTCTATAGAAAAATTTGTCAAAATGTTATTTCTATAGGAAAATTTGTCAAATTTTTTTTTCTAAAGAAAATTTTGTCAAAATTTTTTTTCTAAAGAAAATGTCGAAATTTTATTTCTGAGGAAAAGGTTGTAAAAAATTTATTTCTGTAGAAAATTTTGTCAAAATTTTATTTCTATATCAAATTTTTTTTCAATTGAAAAATTTTGTCAAAATTTTATTTCTACAGAAAATGTTGTCAAAATTTTATTTCTATAGAATATTTTGACCAGGGATCCGGAGCGGTCCATTTTTTTCGCTCCGCTCCGGAGAAAAATAAACCGCTCCGCTCCACGCTCCGCTCCGAGAAAAAAAATCGCTCCGCTCCTCTTCGAGAAAATTAAAGTACAAACATTGTATTATTTGTTCAATTGAGTTTTATTTTATGGGGGCACAGCGAGACCCCATTTGTCGAAATCGGGCGATACATATATATGGGAGCTATATCTAAATTTGATCCGATTTCTTCCAAATTCAATAGCGTTCGTCCTTGTGCCCAAAAAACTCCCTGTACCAAATTTCATCAAAATCGGTTAATAATTGCGACCGGAATCCTGTGAACAACGAATACATGGACAGACGGACGGACACCAAGCGCTAGATCGACTCAGGAGGTGATTCTGAGTCGATCGGTATATATTTTATGGGGTCTAAAATCAATATTTCTGGTAGGCACATTTTTTGGCAGATCAAACTTATTATACCCTAATCACTATGTGGTTTAGGGTATAATGCCTTTAAAACAATGTGTTGAAACATTTGATTAATTTTGAAGATTTTTTCAGAAATATTAAATCCATATTGACTTCATTAAAACGAAATTTTCATTCATGTTAGGATACACATTTTTATGTCGAATCACTTAGCTATAAGGACAAACAGACTTATATGAAAATTTTAGAGACTTTTAGACAAGGAAAAAACTTTATTTCAGAGAAATACGTCTTTTATTCTAAGCAAAATTCGTATTCGTATTTTAAGCATGTGAAATATTGGCCTCCCGACAATATTCTTTGCGGTGCTAGAAACCAAATTTATGAAAATGGACCAAAATGGACCAAATTCTGTTTGGTCCGACCATCGGACCAAATTTAAAAATTAGAAATCTTTTGGACCAATTTTGGTCCGATCGGACCAAAACGGCAACGCTGATTGGAATTGAAAGTCTATACACAGAGTAGAAGTAACTACTCTCCGAAAGTTTTTTTATTTTTGTTTTGCAACAGACGTAGAGAAGAGGTTTTGTTATATTTGTAATGTGTGTGTGTACATATGTTTGCAACAACCTCCATCGAAATCAGTCCGTGATATACCTACAAATATTCTTACTCAGATCTAGTGTTACTTAATTTCGCTTTTTTCCCCTTTATTGTAAAAATACATTTTCGAACAGCGTTTTAAGAAATGTTCGTTCTCAATGTGAGAAAAAATTAAAATAAATGTATATGCGTACATTTTTCAACCAAAATTGAAACTATCCATAATTTTAACTAAATTTTCGAGAACTAATATCAGAAATAAGAGAATGCTAGGATATAGTACAATAGTAAAGCAAATATGAATGTCCTTACTCTGAAAAAAGCATGCCCGGTTCCAAAGATTTTGTCTTTACTTTAACAGTTTGGGTATTAATTCCGAGCCAAAGAAGCGGAGAATACAAGTAAGAATACTTTAAAGACGCAATTATCTTTTAAATTTGGGGGTTATGTACTCGCTTCTAGGATGCAAATTTTAGTTTTTCATTTTTTTTTAGATTTTTTTCGTCAGTTGTTATCAAAATCCTTTAAAAACGAGTTAACGACAATTTTATTTTCCATATTAAGACTCGACTTCCAGTTATGCTATGTTTCAAGTAATCGTCTTTAAAATAAAGTGTTGAAAAACATGTCTTATTTTTTAACGATTTTTTGCTTTGTAGGCAAGATGCAAAAAGGAAACAAATTTAAAGACAATTTTATTAATTTTAAATAATTTTTCTTAATTATTAAAGTCATGTTGACCTTACCTCAAACATTTTATCTTTCATGTTATGATACACATTTTTAAGTAAAATCACTTAATTATAAGGACATTACAACTTCATTCACAAGTTTATTGACTTTTGGACAAGGAAAAAACTTTATTTTAGAGAAATGCGTCTTCCATGTTAAGCAAAATTTGCATTCTTATTCTAAGGACATGAAATCTTTGACTTCACGACAATATTTTTTTCAGTGTAGAAAACTAAAAAATTAAATATAAATAAGATCGTTTAATTGCATTTATTTGACGTTCATTACAAACATCTTTGTAGTAATACGGGATGAAATTGATCGAAAGTACTGTTGTTACTTTTACAACACATACTAGATATATATTTTGACATGTGCCGTTTTTGAAAATAATTATTAAAAAAACACGTTGTGTTTTCCCCAATGTACGTACGTACAAAAATACATATCGTACATTTTAAACGTTTACTCACACTACGCTAAGTACTAGCTATATTTTAAATTACCTACACAGTGTAATTTCAAAGTTACACATTTCATTCAAGTAATATTTTATTCGGAGCGGAGCGGTTTTTCATTTGGAAACCGCTCCGCTCCCGCTCCGGATTTTAGAAATGCCGCTCCCGCTCCGCTCCCGCTCCGGCAAAAAAAGGGCTTGCTCCGCTCCGGATCCCTGATTTTGACAAAATTTTATTTCTATAGAAAATTTTGTTAGAATTTTATTTCCATAGCAATTTTGTCAAAATTTTATTTCTATAGAAAATTTTGTCAAAATTTTATTGCAATAGAATATTTTGACGAAATTTTATTTCTATAGAAAATTTTGTTAGAATTCTATTTCCATAGAAATTTTGTCAAAATTTTTATTTCTATAGAAAATTTTGGCAAAATCTTATTTCTATACAAAATTTTGTCAAAATTTAATTTCTATAGAAAATTTTGTCAACATTTTATTTCTAGAGAAAATGTTGCCCAAATTTTATTTCTAGAGAAAATTTTGTCTAAATTTTATTTCTATAGAATATTTTGACAAATTTTTATTTTTATAGAAAACTTTATTAGAATTTTATTTCCATAGAAATTTTGTCAAAATTTTATTTCTAAAGAAAATTTTGTCAAAATTTTATTTCTAAAGAAAATATTGTCAAAATTTTATGTCTATAAAAAATTTTGTCACAATTTTATTTATATAGAAGATTTTGTCAAAACTTTATTTCTATAGAAAAATTTGTTAGAATTTTATTTCAATAGAAAAATTTTGTCAAAATTTTATTTCTATAGAAAGTTTTATCAAAACGAAAATTTTGTTAGAATTTTATTTCCATAGAAATTTTGTCAAAATTTTATTTCTATAGAAAATTTTGTCAAAATTTTATTGCAATAGAATATTTTGACGAAATTTTATTTCTATAGAAAATTTTGTTAGAATTCTATTTCCATAGAAATTTTGTCAAAATTTTTATTTTTATAGAAAATTTTGTCAAAATGTTATTTCTATAGAAAATTTTGTCAAAATTTTATTTCTATAGAAAATTTTGTCAAAATTCTATTTCTATAGAAAATTTTGTCAAAATTTTATTGCTGGAGAAAATTTTGTCCAAATTTTAGTTGTGTTCCTTTACGTACTACTAGTTACTACTTTTACTAGTTTTTACTAGAAACCGTTCCTCAACCCCAAAAAATAGTAAAAGTAGTAAACAATTTTAAGAGAACAATGTCAAAATGCATGTCTCTTTTAAAATTTTTTTACTACAAGTTACTCGACAAATTCTTTCGAGTAAAAGTTGTAGATATGTCATCACAAAAATAATTATTTGTTTTCAAATTTTCCAAACTAAAGTAGTTCCAAATCGCTTTTTTTGGAAATAAATCTGTAACTTTTTAATGGATTAAGATATCATCATAATTTTTTCTTTATGCCAAAGCTGAAATGTTTTTCTCTATATTTAGAGGTTTGTAGGTCCCTACACGGATGAAAAAGACTGTTTTTCATATGTTTGGCTATAAACATTATATGTTTCGAGCACAAATTTTTAAACACAATATTTTTGAGTGCAAGCATATAATGTTCATAAACTAGCATAACATGTTTGGGACATATATGTTAATATGTTAGAACATATTATGTTTGGGACATAAAATGTTTGTAAATATAATATGCTTGGATGCAAACATATATTAATTTAGAATTTTATTATTATTATTATTACTTTATTGAGACTTTAGACAAACGAAGGGTTGATATAACCATATGTTAGCATTGTTTAACAATTGTTTTCTCTTAGAACTATAGTTGTCTTGCTCTAATAAACGCTGATTATGACTAAAGCTACATACTGAACAGTCAAAACGCAACACTTCAAAATGAGTGTGTTTTTTTTTTTGTGTGAAACAATGCTTGCTCGCTGCATTTGCGGTATCATACAGAGCACTGTCTGTAAAAAGAGGAAGAAAAAAATACCTTAATACTAGATAACACTTAAGACTAAAGAGGACAAAAACTACATTAAACGACATGTCTGAGGACATTCTTATGTTGGTAACATTTATGATTAGGATTAGCGAAGTGTATGGGTAAGTTACATACATATTATTTGTGTTTTGGTTACTAAGTTAAACGTTTACATTACTTATTTAATGTTCTAAATTTCAGTCTTTATAGTTATTAGGTGTATATTGATGTTAAATAACGTGTAAATTTAATTTCTTGATTGTCATATCTTAAATTCTAATATCACAGTGAAAAATTATTCAGCCTCTATGGGAGCCAGGTACGGTTTTTCTGAAGAAGTCTAGCATGAATGGTAAGTTCGGATCTTCATTTATAATACCAATAGGTGAGAGATAGGAGGAGATATTCCATCCATATGTTCTTTCGCGTTCGTATACCTCATTCATTAAGTGATTGTCATGAGATGGCAATTTCTCGGCAAAATGTTTTTGCAGTCTGAGTGAGTAAGAGCAGATAGGTGTTATTTCTGCTTTGTCGTAGATATATTTATTGGAAAAGCGTTTTGTCGGTAATTGGAAATTCCGTCCAATGCACTTTCTTAATACAGATCGCTCAAATGCCTCTAATTCCTTGGCGACTGTGGGAGAGATGGAGAACCATATGGGAAACGCGTATATTAATATGGGTCTTATTGCGGTCTTGTATAATAGGAGTTTGGTACTCTTTTGTAAAATTAATTTAGAAATAGCCTATAAACATATATGTGTTTAGTAGCTTGGAGCGCTATTTAACAGGGAGCGATATTGAATTAAGTTGGTGGTTGTTGCTTGTTATTACAAAATTAACATTTTATTTTTCCTTGGTCAATTGATCAGCTACTTCTTTGATCCTTACAAACTGTGTGGTCCGCTGTTCGAATCACCGTCCGGCAAAAGGTAAAATTAAAATAAAAAAAATCATACAATTGAATAATTTCTTCTACAATGTTTGTATTACAGAAAAAGGTGCTAAGAACTAAAAAATCTCGTGGAAGTGAGAAAGATGTGGGGGAATATACAATTGGGCAGAAACAAAATTTTGAGCATTCAGGTCGAAAACCTATGTTGTTAGCACCTATATTACCTGTTTATTTTCATAATTCATTATGATTGTAAATATATAAATACATAAATAAAATTTTGAGTACAATATTGTTTGGGAGAATTTTTTTTAAGCATATAATATTTTTGGGTGCAAAATGCTTCCAAACGTATTATATGTTCATATAATAACATATTGTTTTTTGGAAGACAACATTATTGAATTTGGATGCAAAAATACAAAATGTTTGGAACTTAGACTACCCAAACATATATTGTTTAGACCAATATGCTTTCAAAAATATTATATATTGGAAGAGATCAAACATATAAATGTTTGGACAATACCCAAAAATATATATGCTTGAAGCAAAATATGTTTGGGAGTATATGTTACAGAAGCGATTTTTTGTGAGCGTGTAGTGGATTCACGGGCTGGTCTATAGACGTTGGAAGTTGGACACCTCGGATGTATGCAATTTAGTGTTACTTGGCAAACGCGCAATTATGCACCGATTTTCATGATTTTTGCTTTGCTGGATAGAACTTATAAACTACCATAAAAAGATTGTGTATGTGTGCGAATATATCTAATATTTGCGAGATAGGGCCTTACAATTTATTTTTTTGCAAAATTTGAACAAAGTGGGGTCTGTATTTTGAGTCTAGAAGGACTACATTCCTTATAAAATTCTACGTATTCTGGAGGAAAATTTTGTGCACCTTTGTGTTTTAGATTTAACGTGTAGACTCCACAATTTGGAATTTCGAAACAATGCCGAACCAATACCACTTGTTTGGAAAAAAGTACCAAAACATTGACCGACTCACACCAAATTCGGCACACCCTTTAATGGACCAAAAGTACCTCTACGTTTTGAATTTCATGCAAATCGGATAAAAGTTTTAATGTGTATGTCATGAAGACCCCAATTCGGGGGTCTGTTCATATGGAAGCAAAATCGAAACTTAGGCCGAAGTAGTCCCATCTTCAAAATTGACCTGCATGTAGAAGAAAAACGTGTCTGTTAAAATTTCAGCACTATAGGTTCATTATTGAAGGAAGTAGCCTGATTACAACAGATAGCCAGACAGAGAGACATCGTCTTATAATTTCTCCCTGATCAAGACTATATATACTTTCTATAGTCAGAATTCGTTATTTGTATGTGTTACAAACGGAATGAAAAACCCCACCTTATAAGATACTGATAATGTGCGCTATTACTCTACTTTATGGCCCAGAAGCCAGAGTTTTACTTTGATTAAACATTTTGCAAACGGAGTACTTTTTATAACAAAGTAAAAACCATAGCTTCTTTCTATCGTAATAAGGATTTCAAAGTTTCCTGCACAAAATCTGCCAGTTGTCAAAAAAATTTCGATATAAAAGTATTTAATTTACCTACACGGTTGAAAAAGACTGTTTTTCATATGTTTGGCTATAAACATTATATGTTTGGAACACAAATTTTTAAACACAATATTTTTTAGTGCAAGCATATAATGTTCATAAACTAGCATTACATGTTTGGGACATATATGTTAATATGTTAGAACATATTATGTTTGGGACATAAAATGTTTGTAAATATAATATGCTTGGATGCAAACATATATTAATTTAGAAATAGCCTATAAACATATATGTGTTTAGTAGCTTGGAGCGCTATTTAACAGGGAGCGATATTGAATTAAGTTGGTGGTTGTTGCTTGTTATTAAAAAATTAACATTTTATTTTTCCTTGGGCAATTGATCAGCTACTTCTTTGATCCTTACAAACTGTGTGGTCCGCTGTTCGAATCCCCGTCCGGCAAAAGGTAAAATTAAAATAAAAAAAATCATTCAATTGAATAATTTCTTCTACAATGTTTGTATTACAGAAAAAGGTGCTAAGAACTAAAAAATCTCGTGGATGTGAGAAAGATGTGGGGGAATATACAATTGGGCAGAAACAAAATTTTGAGCATTCAAATCGAAAACCTATGTTGTTAGCACCTATATTACCTGTTTATTTTCATAATTCATTATGATTGTAAATATATAAATAAATAAATAAAATTTTGAGCACAATATTGTTTGGGAGAATTTTTTTAAGCATATAATATTTTTGGGTGCAAAATGCTCCAAACATATTATATGTTCACATAATAACATATTGTTTTTTGGAAGACAACATTATTGAATTTGGATGCAAAAATACAAAATGTTTGGAACTTAGACTACCCAAACATATATTGTTTAGACCAATATGCTTTAAAACATATTATATATTGGAAGAGATCAAACATATAAATGTTTGGGCAATACCCAAAAATGTATATGCTTGAAGCAAAATATGTTTGGGAGTATATGTTACAGAAGCGATTTTTTGTGAGCGTGTACATGTTTTGAACATATTTATTCAAATCACAATGCTTCTTTTGTTTTTTATTTGACATTTTTACAATTTTTACTATATTTTCATTCCTGTACATTTAACAAATATAGCAATTTGAGAGGATTTTCAATATTTCTCTCTTTTACTACTTTTTACTACGAGTAAAGTAAAGGAACACACCTTTTATTTCTAGAGAAAATTTTATTTCTATAATTTTTTTTTTCAAAATTTTATTTCTATAGAAAATTTTGTTAGAATTTTATTTCCATTGAAATTTTGACAAAATTTTATTTCTGTAGAAAATTTTGGCAAAATTTTATTTCTATACAAATTTTGTCAAAATTTTATTTATATAGAAGATTTTGGCAAAATTTTATTTCTATAGAAAATTTTGTCAAAATTTTATTGCAATAGAATATTTTGACGAAATTTTATTTCTATAGAAAATTTTGTTAGAATTCTATTTCCATAGAAATTTTGTCAAAATTTTTATTTCTATAGAAAATTTTGGCAAAATCTTATTTCTATACAAAATTTTGTCAAAATTTTATTCATATAGAAAATTTTGGCAAAATTTTATTTCTACAGAAAATTCTGTCAAAATTTTTTTTCTGTAGAAAATTTGTGTCAAAATTTTATTTCTATAGAAAATTTTGTCAAAATTTTATTTCTATAGAAAATTTTGTCAACATTTTATTTCTAGAGAAAATGTTGTCCAAATTTTATTTCTATAGAAAATTTTGTCAAAATTTTATTTCTATAGAATATTTTTACAAATTTTTATTTCTATAGAAAATTTTATTGGAATTTTATTTCCATAGAAATTTTGTCAAAATTTTATTTCTAAAGAAAATGTTGTCAAAATTTTATTTCTATAGAAAATTTGTGTCCAAATTTTATGTCTATAGAAAATTTGTGTCAAAATTTTATTTCTATAGAAGATTTTGTCAAAACTTTATTTCTATAGAAAATTTTGATAGAATTTTATTTCAATAGAAAAATTTTGTCAAAATTTTATTTCTATAGAAAATTTGTGTCAAAATTTTATTTCTATAGAAAATTTTGTCAAAATTTTATTTCTCTAGAAAATTTTGTCAAAATTCTGTTTCTATAGAAAATTTTGTCAAAATTTTATTGCTGGAGAAAATTTTGTCCAAATTTTATTTCTAGAGAAAATTTTGTCCAAATTTTATTTCTATAATTTTTTTTTTCAAAATTTTATTCCTATAGAAAATTTTGTTAGAATTTTATTTCCATTGAAATTTTGTCAAAATTTTATTTCTATAGAAAATTTTGGTAAAATTTTATTTCTATACAAATTTTGTCAAAATTTTATTTATATAGAAAATTTTGGCAAAATTTTATTTCTACAGAAAATTTTTGTCAAAATTTTATTTCTATAGAAAATTTTGTCAAAATTTTATTTCTATAGAAAATTTTGTCACAATTTTATTTCTATAGAAAATTTTATCTAAATTTTATTTCTATAGAAAATTTGTGTCAACATTTTATGTCTATAGAAAATTTTGTCAAAATTTCATTTCTATAGAAGATTTTGTCAAAACTTTATTTCTATAGAAAATTTTGTTAGAATTTTATTTCAATAGAAAAATTTTGTCAAAATTTTATTTCTATAGAAAATCGTGGCAACATTTTATTTCTATAGAAAATTTTGTCAAAATTTTATTTCTATAGAAAATTTGTGTCAAAATTTTATTTCTTTAGAAAATTTTGTCAAAATTTTATTTCTCTAGAAAATTTTGTCAAAATTCTATTTCTATAGAAAATTTTGTCAAAATTTTATTGCTGGAGAAAATTTTGTCCAAATTTTATTTCTAGAGAAAATTTTGTCCAAATTTTATTTCCATAATTTTTTTTTTCAAAATTTTATTTCTATAGAAAATTTTGTTAGAATTTTATTTCCATTGAAATTTTGTCAAAATTTTATTTCTATAGAAAATTTTGGCAAAATTTTATTTCTATACAAATTTTGTCAAAATTTTATTTATATAGAAAATTTTGGCAAAATTTTATTTATATAGAAAATTTTGGCAAAATTTTATTTCTACAGAAAATTTGTGTCAAAATTTTATTTCTATAGAAAATTTTGTCAATTCTATAGAAAATTTTACTTTTATAGAAAATTGTCTCAAAATTTTATTTCTATAGAAAATTTTGTCACAATTTTATTTCTATAGAAAATTTTGTCACAATTTTATTTCTATAGAAAATTTTGTCTAAATTTTATTTCTATAGAAAATTTTGTCAAAATTTTATTTCTATAGAAAATTTTGTCAAAATTTTATTTCTATAGAAAATGTTCTCAAAATTTGTAGTTCTCTAGAAAATTTATGAAGTACCTCTTGGTTAGAGAGGAATATTTTGCAAAATCAAGAATTCTACCAAACATTAAAAAATCTGCCATTTTTGGTAGAAATCTGCCATTTGTGGTAGAAATCTACCAATTGTGGCAACCGTGTTTTGAATGCGAAAGGAAGCTTTTGTATGAGGTAGAGACATAATTAAAAAATTTTAATTTTAAAGCAATTTGTATTTAATATTGTGTCCAACAAGGAAGATTACATACTATTTTTTTTTTTGTTATTTTGCCAATATTTTTTACAGTGTAGCCCTATCAAACACAATATGTGCATAATTCTACACAATGTGGGTATCTAAAGTAGAAATGCAGGGTATGTACAAAAATGCAGTGGCATTCTAATGACCTCAATTAACTTGAGGAAAAGTGCATTCATTCTAAAGAAGTTTAGCATCAAACAACCTACTTTTCCAGGTAATATTTATTCTTTTCTTTCCCTTAAAACCTACTGAAAAAATAATATTTCTTCATTCTCTATGTAATGCTTGGAAAAGTTTGTACATCACTGAACCGATTACTTTTCAAAATTGCTCAACTAGCAAGAAACTTAGCCAACATAAATACATTTGCAAATTTACAATGGCATCTAAATAGTAACGCAACATGGGGGATAATGATGATGATGATGATTTACAGGGTACAATGTGTAGGCAAAAAAAAAAAACTATTTTATATACCACACATTACTTAAATATATTGCAAATAAATTCCGCACACAATTTACGCTTGTACGATTAAGCATAATAAAACCGCAAATCTGAGGTAAAATAAAATACAAACTGACACAAGCACCTGCAACACAGGAACTATTTTTTGTTTTGTTTGTATTTTTCAATAATTTTAATGCATTTTGACCATTTCTCTAATATAAATTAGAATGCAAATGCCAAATATGTACTGCATGCCCCCATAGGTTCGAACATGCCCTTTCGACCACCTCATTATCAAAAGTTTTAGTCAAGTCCTATAAACTTAATCGTATAGTATAGCAAAGCAAAGGTCATCAATAACATACATAGCCAGTGACCTTTTGAAATCCTTTTATCATTATACCAAGTTTCTGGCAAATGTTTACTTGCATACAAGCATACGAATTGGAGTTACTGAGATGAGTAAATTTAAACTTGCCAAGGAATCGCCCTATCTAGCCAACAATCGAGTCATTTGGAGTATTACCAATATTATTATGGCCATTATTGCAGAGCTGGATTCAAGGACATAACAATAATGAGTGCAATGACATTGTTTTATGGCATTACTCGTTACTCTTGGCCATAATCTTTATGGCCGGTGCACAAAGTCCACGACAAGATGAAACTGTAAGTTGTTATTATTTGTGACATGCATGCCTGAATGCATATACATGTAGCCTCACATATGTTGCACTTTGTCTTCGGAAACTGTGTTTTCAAATGTCTGAAAAGTAGAATAATAGATATAAAATAGACCTATCATATTGTGGCTTAAAAGGAAAAAGGCAAGGTTAACATCTTGCCGGTCCGGAAAATTTTCCCATTAATTCGTTATTTAGACCAATACATCAACCAATACGTCAAACGGCACAGATTCGAATCCCAGCGGGGATGATTTTTTATTATATTTTTACTTTTTTATTGATTTATTCTGTTTTGCGAAATTTAATTTTCCAAAACTTAAATTTTCACTTAAAATGACTTAATTCCGTACTTTCTAAGACTTGCCCAAAAGAACTGCATCGGAAGTGGAAAAAATTGATAAGGAACCCCGGGAAGCGCTTTAAAAGAAATATTTGTGGACTTGTCCAAACGCACTGAATAGGAAGGGCAAAAATTGATGGGGGATTCCGGGATGCGCATTAAAAAATTTTTGCGGAACAACTTCCAACTTTTTTGATTTTTTTAATTTCAAAATTTAAGTTGTCGTTAACATAATTTCCAAGGATTTTGATTGTTTCCTAGAACCAACTAAGTAAAACTCACCCTACCGTGGGGTAGAAATAAATGCCGAATATTATCGGAAAAATGTCCTAATGGCAGTAATACCCTGGGCAGACAAACATTTTGGCCGCAGATCATTGCTCATTCATTTCTAACATACCACCCAATATCCACCAAAACCTTCGGATCTCAATCCGTTGGACATTTTCTCATTGGAATTAAAAAAATCCCAACTTAAAATGGACTATATTGCCACAGATCCCTTTCGTGCAGCGTGTTAGAGCTTTGTCGGCCACAATTCGAAAAAGTCTAAACTGATACCAAAATTCATGTTGTTTCCAAAATTTGAAAATGTTAATTACAAAAAATTAACAAAATATAGCGCTTTACTTTGTTGCATTACATATCAGCCAACTTTTATATGCATCATGTGATCTAGGACTAATATTTTGATGTGCTACAAGCAGAATGACAAAGTTAGTATAGCCCCCTCTTACACTGAAAAAAATATTGTCGTAAGGCCACATTTCATGTCCTTAAAATACGAACGCGAATTTGGCTTAGAAAGAAGACGCATTTCTTTGAAATAAAGTTTTTTTTCTTGACCAAAAGTCGATAAACTTTCAATGAATTTTGTCCTTATAATTAAGTAATTCGAATTAAAAATGGGTATCATAACGTGAAAGAAAAAATTTTTGTACTAAGGTCAATTTGATTTTAATTATTCCGAAAAATTCCTTAAAATTAATGAAAACGCAAACAAGTGTTCCACAATAGGGCATGTTTGTCAACACTTTATTTTATAGACGTTTTTACTTGAAACATAGCATACTTTCTACTAGAAGTCGAGTCTGAGTTTGAAAATTTATGTTGTCCTTTACACTTTTGGAACGGACTTTTACAGCACCTGAAAACAAAAACTTGAAAAACGAAAAAATAAAGTTTGCTTCCTAGAATCAAAAACGCAAAACCTAAATTTAAAAGAGAATTGTGTCTTAAAAGTACCCTTAGTCGAATTCTCGGCTTCTTTTGCTCGGAATCAATACCAAAATTATTAGAGTAAAGACAAAATTTTTTGAACGGGGCATGCCTTTTTTCATGGTACGGTGGACACAATTTTTCGGAAGACATTTAGCTGGTTTGATGACTACGTAGCCGACGAAAATTTTCATTAAAAAATAAACACTTAACAGGTTCTGCGTAAAATGGGAAAATATAATGGTTTTCAAAATTGTTTTATTTCGTTCTTTGGTCACGGTTGCCACAGTTGGTAGAATTCTACAAAAATGGTAGATTTTTTACTGTTTGGTAGATTGGTAGAATTCTTGATGTTTGGCAGATTTTAAATTTTTTAAAGACCAATTTTTTTTGGACCACTTTCCCTATAGAAAGAAATAAAATTTTGTAAAATTTTTATTTAATTTTGACAATTTGGACAACATTTTCTATAGAAATAAAATTTTGACAAAATTTTCTATAGAAATAAAATTTTGACAAATTTTTCTATAGAAATAAAATTTTGACAAAACTTTCTATAGAAATAAAATTTTGACAAAATTTTCTATAGAAATAAAAATTTTACAAAATTTTATTTCTGTATTTTATTTCTTACTATAGGAAAAGTGACAAAATTGTCTAAAAAATTGAATTTTGACAAAATTTTCTAGGGAAATAACATTTTGACAAAATTTTTGGCAAAATTTGCTATGGGAATAAACTTTTGACAAAATTTTTTAAAGAAAAAAAAATGTTGATAAAATTGAAATAAAGTTTTGACAAAATTTTCTATAGAAATAAAGTTTTGACAAAATTTTCTATAGAAATAAAATTTTGACAAAATTTTCTATAGAAATAATATCTTGACAAAATTTTCTATAGAAATAAAATTTTTGACAACATTTTCTATAGAAATAAAATTTTGACAACATTTTATATAAAATTTTGACAAAATTTTCTGTAGAAATAAAATTTTGACAAAATTTTCTATAGAAATAAAATTTTGACAAAATTTTCTATAGAAATAAAATTTTTGACATTTTCTATAGAAATAAAATTTTGACAACATTTTCTAAAGATATAAAATTTTGACAAAATTTTCTATAGAAATAAAATTTTGACAAAATTTTCTATAGAAATAAAATTTTGACAAAAATTTCCAATGGAAAAAAAATTTTGACAAAATTTTCTATAAAAATAAAATTTTGACAAAATTTTCTATAGAAATAAAATTTTGACAAATTTTTCTATGGAAATAAAGTTTTGAGAAAATTTTCTATAGAAATAAATTTTTTACAAAATTTTCTTTAGAAAATAACATTTTGACAAATTTTTCTATGGAAATAAAGTTTTGAGAAAATTTTCTATAGAAATAAAATTTTGACAAAAATTTCCAATGGAAATAAAATTTTGACAAAATTTTCTATAGAAATAAATTTTTTTTTTTTTTTGTTTTGTTATTGTTGGTTTTGTTCTTTAAGCATTGTTGTTGTTTTTTTATTTCAGCTTAAAACCATACATTGACTAAACTACAAGAGTAGCTTAACCAACAGAGGAAAAGAATGTTTGTCAAATTTATTTGGGCAAAGCCCTATAGACTGCAAGATGGTTGGATGGACGCACGTTTCGGAATTACCACATTCCTCATCAGCATCCTCTACTTGCAGCAAAACTATCAACCAATTATCAGAATAAATTCAGGCAGTTTATTAAACCCAACAAAAACCACACTTGAACCCTCCGAAAAAAGGTTTTACATTGATAGCCGGCTTATGCCAAATAAATTCGAAACAAACATATCTCTTTTCCTATGCCACTGTCAAATCATCGATTTGAATTCACATGGCTGGGTTTATTTTGAGCGTGCCTCCTCTTCTTTTTCCATTTGTTTTGTTTTGTTATTGTTGGTTTTGTTCTTTAAGCATTGTTGTCGTTTTTTTATTGCCCAAATAAATTTGACAAACATTCTTTTCCTCTGTTGGTTAAGCTACTCTTGTAGTTTAGTCAATGTATGGTTTTAAGCTGAAATAAAAAAACGACAACAATGCTTAAAGAACAAAACCAACAATAACAAAACAAAACAAATGGAAAAAGAAGAGGAGGCACGCTCAAAATAAACCCAGCCATGTGAATTCAAATCGATGATTTGACAGTGGCATAGGAAAAGAGATATGTTTGTTTCGAATTTATTTGGCATAAGCCGGCTATCAATGTAAAACCTTTTTTCGGAGGGTTCAAGTGTGGTTTTTGTTGGGTTTAATAAACTGCCTGAATTTATTCTGATAATTGGTTGATAGTTTTGCTGCAAGTAGAGGATGCTGATGAGGAATGTGGTAATTCCGAAACGTGCGTCCATCCAACCATCTTGCAGTCTATAGGGCTTTGCCCAAATAAATTTGACAAACATTCTTTTCCTCTGTTGGTTAAGCTACTCTTGTAGTTTAGTCAATGTATGGTTTTAAGCTGAAATAAAAAAACAACAACAATGCTTAAAGAACAAAACCAACAATAACAAAACAAAACAAATGGAAAAAGAAGAGGAGGCACGCTCAAAATAAACCCAGCCATGTGAATTCAAATCGATGATTTGACAGTGGCATAGGAAAAGAGATATGTTTGTTTCGAGTTTATTTCGGCATAAGCCGGCTATCAATGTAAAACCTTTTTTCGGAGGGTTCAAGTGTGGTTTTTGTTGGGTTTAATAAACTGCCTGAATTTATTCTGATAATTGGTTGATAGTTTTGCTGCAAGTAGAGGATGCTGATGAGGAATGTGGTAATTCCGAAACGTGCGTCCATCCAACCATCTTGCAGTCTATAGGGCTTTGCCCAAATAAATTTGACAAACATTCTTTTCCTCTGTTGGTTAAGCTACTCTTGTAGTTTAGTCAATGTATGGTTTTAAGCTGAAATAAAAAAAAAAACAACAACAATGAAATAAAATTTTGACAAAATTTTCTATAGAAATAATATTTTGACAAAATTTTCTATAGAAATAAAATTTTGACAAATTTTTCTATGGAAATAAAGTTTTGAGAAAATTTTCTATAGAAATAAATTTTTTACAAAATTTTCTATAGAAAAAAACATTTTGACAAATTTTTTATGGGAATAAAGTTTTTACAAAATTTTTTATAGAAATAAAATGTTGATAAAATAGAAATAAAGTTTTGACAAAATTTTCTATAGAAATAAAATTTTAACAAAATTTTCTAAAAAAAAAAAAATAAAATTTTGACAAAATTTTCTAAAAAATTAAATTTTGACGAAATTTTCTATAGAAATAAAATTTTAACAAAATTTTCTAAAAAAAATAAAATTTTGACAAAATTTTCTAAAAAAAAATAAATTTTGACAAAATTTTCTATAGAAATAAAATTTTGACAAAATTTTCTATAGAAATAAAATTTTGACAACATTTTCCATAGAAATAAAATTTTGACGAAAGTTTCTTTAGAAATAAAATCTTGACAAAATTTGCTAAAAAATAAAATTTTGACAAAATTTTCTATAGAAATAAAATTTTGACAAAATTTCTATAGAATTAAAGATTTGACAAAAGTTTCTATAGAAATAAAATCTTGACAAAATTTTCTAAAAAATAAAACTTTGACAAAATTTTCTAAGAAATTAAATTTTGACAAAATTTTCTAGGGAAATAAAATTTTGCCAAAATTTTCTATGGAAATAAAACTCTGACAAAATTTTCTATAGGAATAACATTTTGACAAAATTTTGTATAGAAATAAAATTTTGGCAAAAATTTCTATGGGAATAAAGTTTTGACAAATTTTTTTTTAGAAATCAAATGTTGATAAAATTGAAATAAAGTTTTGACAACATTTTTTATAGAAATAAAGTTTTGACAAAATTTTCTATAGAAATAAAATTTTGACAAAATTTTCTAAAAAAAATAAATTTTGACAAAATTTTCTATAGAAATAAAATTTTGACAAAATTTTCTATAGAAATAAAATTTTGACAACATTTTCCATAGAAATAAAATTTTGACGAAAGTTTCTATAGAAATAAAATCTTGACAAAATTTTCTAAAAAATAAAATTTTGACAAAATTTTCTATAGAAATAAAATTTTGACAAAATTTTCTATAGAATTAAAGATTTGACAAAAGTTTCTATAGAAATAAAATCTTGACAAAATTTTCTAAAAAATAAAACTTTGACAAAATTTTCTAAAAAATTAAATTTTGACAAAATTTTCTAGGGAAATAAAATTTTGCCAAAATTTTCTATGGAAATAAAACTCTGACAAAATTTTCTATAGGAATAACATTTTGACAAAATTTTGTATAGAAATAAAATTTTGGCAAAAATTTCTATGGGAATAAAGTTTTGACAAAATTTTTTTAGAAATAAAATGTTGATAAAATTGAAATAAAGTTTTGACAACATTTTTTTATAGAAATAAAGTTTTGACAACATTTTCTATAGAAATAAAATTTTGACAAAATTTTCTATAGAAATAAAATTTTGACAACATTTTCTATAGAAATAAAATTTTGACAACATTTTCTATAGATATACAATTTTGACAAAATTTTCTATAGAAATAAAATTTTGACAAAATTTTCTATAGAAATAACATTTTGACAAAATTTTCTATAGAAATAACATTTTGACAAAATTTTCTATAGAAATAAAATTTTGACAAAATTTTCTATAGAAATAAAATTTGAACAAAATTTTCTATAGAAATAAAATTATGACAATATTTTCCATAGAAATAAAACTTTTAACAAAAGTTTCTATAGAAATAAAATCTTGACAAAATTTTCTAAAAAATAAAATTTTGACAAAATTTTCTATAGATATAAAATTTTGACAAAAATTTCTATAGAAATAAAATTTTGACAAAATTTTTAAAAGAAAAAAAATGTTGATAAAATTGAAATAAAGTTTTGACAAAATTTTCTATAGAAATAAAGTTTTGACAAAATTTTCTATAGAAATAAAATTTTGACAAAATTTTCTATAGAAATAAAATTTTGACAAAATTTTCTATAGAAATAAAATTTTTGACAACATTTTCTATAGAAATAGAATTTTGACAACATTTTCTATAGATATAAAATTTTGACAAAATTTTCTACAGAAATAAAATTTTGACAAAATTTTCTCTAGAAATAAAATTTTGACAAAAATTTCCAATGGAAATAAAATTTTGACAAAATTTTCTATAGAAATAAAATTTTGACAAAATTTTCTATAGAAATAAAATTTTGACAAAAATTTCCAATGGAAATAAAATTTTGACAAAATTTTCTATAGAAATAAAATTTTGACAAAATTTTCTATAGAAATAATATTTTGACAAAATTTTCTATAGAAATAAAATTTTGACAAATTTTTCTATGGAAATAAAGTTTTGAGAAAATTTTCTATAGAAATAAATTTTTTACAAAATTTTCTATAGAAAAAAACATTTTGACAAATTTTTTATGGGAATAAAGTTTTTACAAAATTTTTTATAGAAATAAAATGTTGATAAAATAGAAATAAAGTTTTGACAAAATTTTCTATAGAAATAAAATTTTAACAAAATTTTCTAAAAAAATAAAATTTTGACAAAATTTTCTAAAAAAAATAAATTTTGACAAAATTTTCTATAGAAATAAAATTTTGACAAAAGTTTCTATAGAAATAAAATCTTGATAAAATTTTCTAAAAAATAACATTTTGACAAAATTTTCTATAGAAATAAAATTTTGACAAAATTTTCTATAGAATTAAAGATTTGACACAAGTTTCTATAGAAATAAAATCTTGACAAAATTTTCTAAAAAATAAAACTTTGACAAAATTTTCTAAAAAATTAAATTTTGACAAAATTTTCTAGGGAAATAAAATTTTGCCAAAATTTTCTATGGAAATAAAACTCTGACAAAATTTTCTATAGGAATAACATTTTGACAAAATTTTGTATAGAAATAAAATTTTGGCAAAAATTTCTATGGGAATAAAGTTTTGACAAAATTTTTTAGAAATAAAATGTTGATAAAATTGAAATAAAGTTTTGACAAAATTTTTTATAGAAATAAAGTTTTGACAAAATTTTCTATAGAAATAAAATTTTGACAAAATTTTCTATAGAAATAAAATTTTGACAACATTTTCTATAGAAATAAAATTTTGACAACATTTTCTATAGATATACAATTTTGACAAAATTTTCTATCGAAATAAAATTTTGACGAAATTTTCTATAGAAATAACATTTTGACAAAATTTTCTATAGAAATAAAATTTTGACAAATTTTTCTATAGAAATAAAATTTGAACAAAATTTTCTATAGAAATAAAATTTTGACAAAATTTTCTATAGAAATAAAATCTAAACAAAACTTTCTATTGAAAAAAAATTTAAACAAAACTTTCTATTGAAAAAAAATTTTGACAAATTTTTCTATAGGAATAAAATTTTGACAAAATTTTCTATGGAAATAAAATTTTGAAAAAAGTTCTTTGGGAATAACATTTTGACAAAATTTTGTATGGAAGTACAATTTTGACAACATTTTCTATAGAAATAAAATTTTGACAAAATTGTCTATAGAAATAAAATTTTGACAAAATTTTCTATAGAAATAAAATTTTGACAAAATTTTCTATGGGAATAAAGTTTTGACAAAATTTTCTGTAGAAATAAAATTTTGACAAAATATTCTATAGAAATAAAAGTTTAACAAAATTTTCTATAGAAAAAAAAACTTTTCTATAGAAATAACATTTTGACAAAATTTTCTATGAGAATAAAGTTTTGAGAAAATTTTCTAAAAAATAAAATTTTTACAAAATTGTCTAAAAAATAAAATTTTTACAAAATTGTCTAAAAAATAAAATTTTTACAATATTTTCTATAGAAATAAAATTTTGCCAAAATTTCTATAGAAATTAAATGTTGACAAAATTTTCTATAGATATAAGATTTTGACAAAAAGTTGATTAAAAACTTCAACATTTTTAAAAGTTGTAGATTTCTAGTAAAATTTTCCTCAAATTTTGGTAGATTATATTTGCTACAAGTGGCAACCGTGTGTTTGATACCAATATGACGTTGCACAGTTATGATATTCCCGAAATGGGAAGAACTTTCAAAGATACTTTAGCTCGCAAATGCATAAATACTTATAAATAAAGTTGTACTCGTATGAATGACCATACACTTTGGTGCACACATAATGTCATCTAAAATACATTGAGAAATAAATTCGGTTTTTAATTAAATTGTTCAATTTTGTAATTTCCTTTACTGCAATGACTTAAATATTTGATAAGATATGTTTTGCATATTGAAATAATCACATTTTACTTTCGCTTTGTTTAAAACTAATCTAAATCTCTAAAAAATTGAGTGCAAATATATATATATAATTTTCAAATGTATATATCTTATACCATTTGGTATTTCACACAGCCATAATGTGAACATTTTTCAGTCCATTTTGACCATCATCCACATCTCTATGTTGCTATAATATTTTTTTTATTTTTCTTTGGTTTATGCTCTACTACGCTTTTACTTTATGTTTCGCTCTTGTCGTCATATCATTTATGGATTTTCTTTGGCAGTTGCACTATCTCTACTGCTTACTTTACTACCGCCATGACATATTGAGATTCTATTTTTTATTTTTTTCTCGTTGGTGAGTGTTAAAGCATTGGCTCAAAACAAACATATTTTTTTAGCATTTTAAGGAATTTACTTTAAAAACATTGCTTTAGAAAAGAAATATTTTGATATGTGGAATTTTTTTAATATTTGATCAATTTCTTCTTTTAGGAGTTGTTGAAAAATCTCGATTATCATACTTATGGATGAAAAATCCATGCTGCCTAAGGTAAGTTTAATTTAAATTTTAGTAGAAATAAATGACAATTGAATAGTGTAATTGATAGATATAAGAACAACTACTAAGGGCTATGTAACCATATATTAAGGATATTAAAAAAACAAAAGTATATGTAACAGTTTGGCTGATAAGTCCCCGGCCTGACACATAGATGGCGTCGCTAGTATTAAATGCATATTATTTTTATGTAGTACCAACCTTCAAATGATTCGTGTCAAAATTTGACGTCTGTAAGTCAATTAGTTTGTGAGATAGAGCGTCTTTTGTGAAGCAACTTTTGTTATTGTTAAAAAAATGGAAAAAAATGAATTTCCTGTTTTGATAAAATACTGTTTTCTGAAAGGAAAAAATACGGCGGAAACAAAAACTTGGGTTGATAATGAGTTTCCGGACTCTGCCCCAGGGAAATCAACAATAATTGATTGGTATGCAAAATGCAAGCGTGGTGAAATGACCACGGAGGACGGTGAGTTGATCGAGATAGCAGAGGCCTTAAAGATATCAAAGGAACGTGTTGGTCATATCATTCATCAATATTTGGATATGCGGAAGCTCTGTGCAAAATGGGTGCCGCGCGAGCTCACATTTGACCAAAAACAACAACGTGTTGATGATTCTGAGCGGTGTTTGCAGCTGTTAACTCGTAATACACCCGAGTTTTTCCGTCGATATGTGACAATGGATGAAACATGGCTCCATCACTACACTCCTGAGTCCAATCGACAGTCGGCTGAGTGGACAGCGACCGGTGAACCGTCTCCGAAGCGTGGAAAGACTCAAAAGTCCGCTGGCAAAGTAATGGCCTCTGTTTTTTGGGATGCGCATGGAATAATTTTTATCGATTATCTTGAGAAGGGAAAAACCATCAACAGTGACTATTATATGGCGTTATTGGAGCGTTTGAAGGTCGAAATCGCGGCAAACCGGCCCCATATGAAGAAGAAAAAAGTGTTGTTCCACCAAGACAACGCACCGTGCCACAAGTCATTGAGAACGATGGCAAAAATTCATGAATTGGGCTTCGAATTGCTTCCCCACCCACCGTATTCTCCAGATCTGGGCCCCAGCGACTTTTTCTTGTTCTCAGACCTCAAAGGATGCTCGCAGGGAAAAAATTTGGCTGCAATGAGGTGCTCGCCGAAACTGAGGACTATTTTGAGTTAAAACCGAAGGAGTATTATCAAAATGGTATCAAAAAATTGGAAGGTCGTTATAATCGTTGTATCGCTCTTGAAGGGAACTATAAAATAATAACAAGTAAATATGGCCGTAAGTTCGGGCAGGCCGAAGCTTATGTACCCTCCACCATGGATTGCGTAGAAACTTCTACTGAAGCCGATGGCAAGGTATCTTAAAACTTCATAACACCGTAATATAAACCACATAGTCCATACGTGGTATATATTAAACTAAAAAAGGACGATTAAATACGTATATAATTAAGTCAAAGTTTCTACAGATACAAAATTTTGACAAAAAAAAAATTTTCTATAGAAATAAAATTTTGACAAAATTTTCTATAGAAATAAAATTTTGACAAAATTTTCAATAGAAATAACATTTTGACAATGTTTTCTATAAAAATAAAATTTTGGTAGATTATTTTTGGCTCGAGTGGCAACCATGATTATGAACCGATATGAACCAATTTTTGTGTGATTGGGGATCGCCTATATATAACTATAGACCGATATGGACCAATTTTGGCATGGTTATTAATATACCCCCATCCTATGGTGGAGGGTATAAAAACGAATTTTGACAAAAAAATGTGTATTTCTTAGTTAGACCGGGGACTTATCAGCCAATCTGTTATATGGTCGTAAGTTCGATTAAGCGGAATCTTAAATACCCCCACCAATCAAAAAGGGCACCCCGGTTTCAAAGAACGGATAGAGGGGAAATGCTGGGTATAATGGAGGATGCTGCAAGAATCCATGATGGTTAGGTTAGGTTAGGTATAGTGGCAGTCCGACATTTCAGGTTCACTTAGACTATTCAGTCCATTGTGATACTACTGTGGTGAATCCAAGGTCGTATACACCGAAAAAATATTGTCGTGAGGTTAATGATTTCTTATCCTTAAAATACGAAGAGGAATTTTGCTTATCTCTGAAATGAGGGTATCTTGTCCAAAAGTTCATAAGTATTTCGTTTTATCGTTAAAAATGTTGTATGAAAAAAATTTTCTTTAATTAAGATCAACTTGGCTTTAATAATTCTGAAAAATTCTTCAAAATTAATGAAATCGTTATTAAATTTGTTAGCCTTTTGTATCTTGAATACAAAGGTAAAAACGTATAAAAATAGGAAGTGTTTTCAACACTTAATGTCAAAGACGCATTTTACTTGAAAAAACCCTGACAATGTTACTGACGCCAGTAACATTGTCATGGAAGAATGGGGCCCCAGAACAGACATGCATAAGCTCCTCCAAAAGGCTCCGGAGTTGAAATCTGGGGATCGGTTTATATGGGGGTTATATATAATTATGGACCGATGTGGACCAATTTTTGAATGGTTGTTAGAGACCATATACGAACACCACGTACCAAATTCCAACCGGATCGGATGAAATTTGCTCCTCCAAGAGGCTCCAAAACCAAATCTGGGGATCGGTTTATATGGGGCTATATATAATTATGGACCGATACGGACCAATTTTTGCATGGTTATTAGAGACTATATACGAACACCACGTACCAAATTTCAACCGGATCGAATGAAATTAGCACCTCCAAGAGGCTCCAACACCAAATCTGGAGATCGATTTATTGGGGTCTATATATGATTATGGGCCGATATGGACCATCTTTTGCATGGTTTTTAGAGACCATATACCAACACCACGTACCAAATTTCAACCGGATCGGATGAATCTTGCTCCTCCAAGAAGCTCCGGAAATCACATCTGGTGATCGGTTTATATGGGGGCTCTATATAATTATAGACTGATATGGACCAATTCTTGCATAGTTGTTAGAGACCATACACCAAATTTCAACCGTATCGGATGTAATTTGTTTCTCTAAGAAGCTCTGGAGATCTAATCTGGGGATCAGTTTATATGGGGGCTATACGTAAAAGTGGTCCGATTTGGCCCATTTTCAATACCATCCGACCTACATCAATAACAACTACTTGCGCCAAGTTTCAAGTCGATAGCTTGTTTCGTTCGGAAGTTAGCGTGATTTCAACAGACGGACGGACGGGCGGACGGGCATGCTTAGATCGACTCCGAATTTCACCCCCCATCCTATGGTGGAGGATATAAAAATGTTTTTCTTGGAATAAAATGCTATTTTATTTTGCTACATATTACGATATTATAGGTATATTATGCAGTATTATATTTTATGATTTCTCCTATTAGCGAACATTTTTTGGGTTTATAAAATAAATATTCCTTGAATTGTAAATGTCTCGAAATTTTATACGTTTTAACGATTTTAACTTGCAATAACAAGAAAAAGTAACTACTTCTACAAAAATAACTTGTTCAAATAGATTTCGATAGTACCGACCTAGCACAAAAATTACAATTTTTAAATATACTGAAGTTATATAAAATTTGGTCAAAATTTTATTTCTATAGAAAATTTTCTCAAAATTTTATTTCTATATAAAATTTTTTCAAAATTATATTTCTATATAAAATTTTGTCGAAATTTTATTTCTATATAAATTTTTTTCCAAATTATATTTCTATATAAAATTTTGTCAAAATTTTATTTCTATAGAAAATTTTCTTAATTTTTTTTTCTATAGACAAATTTCTCAAAATTTTATTTCCATAGAAAATTTTCTCAAAATTTTATTTTTATAGAAAATGTTCGCAAAATTTTATTTCTATAGAAAATTTTCTCAAACTTTTATTTTTATAGAAAATTGTGCCAAAGTTCTATCTATATATAAAAAATTCAATCTATGTTTGTTTATTTGTTTGATTGTTTGTTTGTTTGTATGTTCCGAGTTGGCTCCGAAACGGCTGAACCGATTTATTTGAAACTTTTAGAGATCGTTCATGTGGTGAAAATAGGGTACCTCATTTTTTGACAACTTGTCGCGGAGGGGGACCTCCCCTTTTCGGACTTTTTGAAAATTGGACCAAAGTAGGCCGATTTGCTTGAAATGTTCATTGAATGTTGGGGTTGGCATCTGGACAAAGGTCCGCTACTTTATATTTCGATATTTGGTGGCGGAGGGGGACCTCCCCTTTGTTCGACTTTTTTAAGTACAGTGAAAAAACTAAAATTCTCCAAATTATCTGAGATTTACATAGAACATGCGGTAAGGTTATGGAATTAATGTGGGGTACCTGATGATTTCATATGTGCCCTAGTTTTTGAAACTTGGAACAAAATTATGCGATTTGCTTGAAATTTTCATTGAATGTTGGGGTTGGCATCTAGACAAAAATCCGCTACATTATTTTTCGATATTTGGTCGGGGAGGGGGACCACCTCTTTGCCCTACTGGTTCCTGATTTTTTAATAAAAATAAAAGGGCATAGGGAGACATCCGCTTCTCATAACTACATACAGAGAAACAATTAAACTTTACCGAGTTACTTGAAATTTACAGAGGACTGGGGAGAGGTTACGATATTAATAGTTGATACCTGATACCCGGTGATTAAATTTATACATGATTTTTAAATTAGTATACGATTTTTCGATATCTGGTTGGGGAAGGGTGAAAATTGAAATAAACTTTGTCGATTTACTTCGATAGAATTTATAGGGACCATTGAGTAGTTGTGAAATTAATATAGGCTACGTGATAGTCCGATATCAGGTCGGAGTAGTGCGAAGGTGGGGAGAGGGTTCCCTTTTGTCCGTTTTTTTTTTTTCTTAAATTGAAAGTAGAGGGTTATCCATAAATGGGAACTCGGTACATAATTTTATGATTTTTGCACAGGCTTCTGCCAGACTTCTCTTTAGTAAAGAACTTAAATTTACATGAAATTGGCAGCCAACGTAGATGGTGCATCATTTTCCAACATTTTAGCAAATGTTAATGTGGTAAAATTTTTTACTACTTTAGCTTTTTCCAATTTATTGGATGGGAAACTTAATTTTGCTTAATTTTCAGATATGTTGAGGAGAAGGATACATTTCCACACTTAAAAATTAAAATGTGTTGGGTGCTATATATAAAGGTTTGTCCCAAATACATACATTTAAATATCACTCGATTTGGACAAAATTTTACAAAATCTATAGACTCAAAATTTAAGTTGGCTAATGCACTAGGGTGGAACACAATTTTAGTAAAAACAAGTAAGGAAAGTCTAAAGTCGGGCGGGGCCGACTATATTATACCCTGCACCACTTTGTAGATCTAAATTTTCGATACCATATCACATCCGTCAAATGTGTTGGGTGCTATATATAAAGGTTTGTCCCAAATACATACATTTAAATATCACTCGATTTGGACAGAATTTGATAGACTTTTACAAAATCTATAGACTCAAAATTTTATGTTGGCTAATCCATCAGGGTGGAACACAATTTTAGTAAAAAAATATGGGAAACATTTAAATCTGAAGCAATTTTAAGGAAACTTCGCAAAAGTTCATTTATGATTTATCGCTCGATATATATGTGTTAGAAGTTTAGGAAGATTAGAGTCAGTTTTACAACTTTTCGACTAAGCAGTGGCGATTTTACAAGGAAAATGTTGGTATTTTGACCATTTTTGTCGAAATCAGAAAAACATATATATGGGAGCTATATCTAAATCTTAACCGATTTCAACCAAATTTGGCAGGCATAGCTACAATGCTAATTCTACTCCATGTGCAAAATTTCAACTAAATCGGAGTTAAAAATTGGCCTCTGTGGTCATATGAGTGTAAATCGGGCGAAAGCTATATATGGGAGCTATATATAAATCTGAACCGATTTCAATCAAATTTGGCACGCATAGCTAGAATGCTAATTCTACTCCCTGTGCAAAATTTCAACTAAATTGGGCCAAAACTCGGGCTTCTGGGGCCATATAAGTCCATATCGGGCGAAAAATATATATGGAAGCTATATCTAAATGTGAACCGATTTCAATCAAATTTGGCACACATGAATATACTACCAATTGTGCTCCTTGTGCAAAATTTTAAGCTAATCGGGATAAAACTCTGGCTTCTGGGTCCATATAAGTGCATATCGGGCGAAAGATATATATGGGAGCTATATCTAAATCTGAATCGATTTCAACCAAATTTGGCACACATACCTACAATGCTAAACCTACTCCTTGTGCAAAATTTCCACTAAATCGGAGCAAAAAATTGGTCTCTGTGGTCATATGAGTGTAAATCGGGCGAAAGCTATATATGGGAGCTATATATAAATCTTAACAGATTTCAATCAAATTTGGCACGCATAGCTAGAATGCTAAATCTACACCCTGTGCAAAATTTCAACCACATTGGGTCAAAACTCTAGCTTTTAGGACCATATTAGTCCATATCGGGCGAAAGATATATATGGGAGCTATATCTAAATCTGAACCGATTTCAATCAAATTTTGCACACTTGACTATACTACTAATTGTGCTCCTAGTGCAAAATTTCAACCAAATTCGGCCAAATATCTGGCTTCTGGGGCCATATAAGTCCATATCGGGCGAAAGATATATATGGGAGCTATATCTAAATCTGAACCGATTTCAATCAAATTTTGCACACTTGACTATACGACTAAGTGTTATGCTAATACAAAATTTCAAGCAAATCCGTATAAAACTCTGGCTGTTGGGTCCATATTAGTCCGTATCGGGCGAAAGATATATATGGGAGCTATATCTAAATCTGAACCGATTTCAATAAAATTTGGCACACTTGACTATAGTACTAATTGTTCTTCTTGTGCAAAATTTTAAGCAAATTAGGGTAAAACTCTGGCTTCTGGGGCCATATAAGTCCATATCGGGCGAAATATATATATGGGAGCTATATCTAAATCTGAACCGATTTCAATCAAATTTGGCACGCATAGCTAGAATGCCAAATCTACTCCCTGTGCAAAATTTCAACTAAATTGGGCCAAAACTCGGGCTTCTGGGGCCATATAAGTCCATATCGGGCGAAAAATATATATGGAAGCTATATCTAAATGTGAACCGATTTCAATCAAATTTGGCACACATGAATATACTACCAATTGTGCTCCTTGTGCAAAATTTTAAGCTAATCGGGATAAAGCTCTGGCTTCTGGGTCCATATAAGTGCATATCGGGCGAAAGATATATATGGGAGCTATATCTAAATCTGAATCGATTTCAACCAAATTTGGCACACATAGCTACAATGCTAAACCTACTCCTTGTGCAAAATTTCCACTAAATCGGAGCAAAAAATTGGTCTCTGTGGTCATATGAGTGTAAATCGGGCGAAAGCTATATATGGGAGCTATATATAAATCTTAACAGATTTCAATCAAATTTGGCACGCATAGCTAGAATGCTAAATCTACTCCCTGTGCAAAATTTCAACCACATTGGGTCAAAACTCTAGCTTTTAGGACCATATTAGTCCATATCGGGCGAAAGATATATATGGGAGCTATATCTAAATCTGAACCGATTTCAATCAAATTTTGCACACTTGACTATACTACTAATTGTGCTCCTAGTGCAAAATTTCAACCAAATTCGGCCAAATATCTGGCTTCTGGGGCCATATAAGTCCATATCGGGCGAAAGATATATATGGGAGCTATATCTAAATCTGAACCGATTTCAATCAAATTTTGCACACTTGACTATACGACTAAGTGTTATGCTAATACAAAATTTCAAGCAAATCCGTATAAAACTCTGGCTGTTGGGTCCATATTAGTCCGTATCGGGCGAAAGATATATATGGGAGCTATATCTAAATCTGAACCGATTTCAATAAAATTTGGCACACTTGACTATAGTACTAATTGTTCTTCTTGTGCAAAATTTTAAGCAAATTAGGGTAAAACTCTGGCTTCTGGGGCCATATAAGTCCATATCGGGCGAAATATATATATGGGAGCTATATCTAAATCTGAACCGATTTCTTCCAAAATCAATAGGGATCTATTCTGAGCCAAAACACATACTTGTGCCAAATTTGAAGTCGATTGGACTAAAACTGCGACCTAGACTTTGATTACAAAAATGTGTTCACGGACAGACGGACAGACGGACAGACGGACATCGCTATATCGACTCAGGAACCCACCCTGAGCATTTTTGCCAAAGACACCATGTGTCTATCTCGTCTCCTTCTGGGTGTTGCAAACATATGCACTAACTTATAATACCCTGTTCCACAGTGTGGAGCAGGGTATAAAAATATGGGAAACATTTAAATCTGAAGCAATTTTAAGGAAACTTCGCAAAAGTTTATTTATGATCTACCGCTCGATATATATGTATTAGAAGTTTAGGAAAATTAGAGTCATTTTCACAACTTTTCGACTAAGCAGTGACGATTTTACAAGGAGAATGATGGTATTTTGACCATTTTTGTCGAAATCAGAAAAACATATATATGGGGGCAATATCTAAATCTGAACCGATTTCAACCAAATTTGGCACGCATAGCTACAATGCTAATTCTACTCTCTGTGCACAATTTCAACTAAATCGGAGGTAAAAATCGGGCGAGAGCTATATATGGTAGATATATCTAAATTTGAACCGATTTCAACCAAATTTGACATGCAAAGCTACAATGCTAATTCTACTCCCTGTGCAAAATTTCAATTAAATCGGAGTAAAAGATTGGCCACTGTGGTCATATGAGTGTAAATCGGGCGAACGATATATATGGAGCTATATCTAAATCTGAACCGATTTCAATAAAATTTGGCACACTTGACTACAGTACTAATTTTTCTTCTTGTGCAAAATTTTAAGCAAATTGGGGTAAAACTCTGGCTTCTGGGGCCATATAAGTTCATATCGGGCGAAATATATATATGGGAGCTATATCTAAATCTGAACCGATTTCTTCCAAAATGAATAGGGTTTTATTCTGAGCCAAAACACATACATGTGCCAAATTTGAAGTCGATTGGACTAAAACTGCGACCTAGACTTTGATTACAAAAATGTGTTCACGGACAGACGGATATGGCTATATCGACTCAGGAGCCCACCCTGAGTATTTTTGCCAAAGACACCATGTGTCTATCTCGTCTCCTTCTGTGTGTTGCAAACATATGCACTAACTTATAATACCCTGTCCCACAGTGTGGCGCAGGGTATAAAAATCCGACTTTTCCTTTGCAGTTTTTAAAACTATTTGCTGTAAATTTCCCTTTCAATGCAATGACACACACAGAAGGAATACCTCAAACATGTTTCAAGAGCATTTTTTTCTTTTAACATGTTTTTCGCAAAAATGTTATTTTATCGAGAATTATGTATCTGAAGAGAATATTTTTGCGACAAAAATTTTCCATGTTCATTGTCCAAAAATAACAGTTTGATCTTGAAATATGTTTGAGGTGATCATATTCCTTCTCTGCGTGCAACTATTCAACAAAATTTGAAAGTCGTTTCGTTGAATTTGAATATTACACAAATCGAAGACTTTTCGCCTTCTTTTAAGAAAATGTTTGTTAGATGTTCTTTTTTTGTATCCCTAATTTAATAATAATATTTTTGCGCAAAGGTGATTGACACCTTTAAATTTTATAGAATTTTTTAAAAGTTCTAATTTTTTTATTTTACATTGTCGTGCAATAAATCCCCTCATGATTCCAACAACCATACGTTACACTTACTTAAGTGTTAAAACCAATCACCTGTATAGGTATTCCTGAGAAGAAAAAAAAAACATTTACATATATCCTCTCGATATTTGCCCCGAAATTTCGATTTACTAACTAACCCAGTATCCACACAAATATTTCTGCTCTATGGTCGTTTTGTCAAATCCATTTTTTTCTTCGACCAGAGCCAATTAAAAAGTTCAGTGATGAGGAAATACATGAGAAAGAACTACTCAAGTGCTACATGTATTGCAATTCGATGGAAAAGGGTTTGGAATTTGTTGCATGACGAGGCATTGCATATGGGTAAAAAAAAACTTCTCCAAAAGTCGATAGGAAGTGTATGCGAACTTTTTCCTTACATGGTATCTGGTAAGCGTAGTAATAACTCAAATTTCTTCAATAACCAATAGCATCATAATTTGGAGTACAGAAAAGACATGCATACCACAGCTATTTAATGTTAAAACCATGTGCTAATATGGGCTATAATATTTTTGTTTTACAAATTTTACTTCTAGTATCGGGCAATTTGAATGGTCTAAACGCCTTCTGTCCCTCAAAAAGTTAAATTGAAAGACTGGTGTATAAAAGAGTTATATCAAACACTTACGGATATAAACAAAATTTGAACCTTAATTACTTCTAGACATTCAATTTCAGATCAGATACACACCGAACCCCCGTTTGGGGATCTACAATACTTCTAGATTTCCAATTTCAAGTGAATGGGTTGAAAATTTCGGAGTCTAAAAGCCAACGAAATCAAATCGGGAGATCGATCTATATGGGGGCTATACCCAGGGCTGTGGAGTCGAGCCAATTTTGCTCGACTCCGACTCCAGCATTTTTCATCAGCTCGACTCCGACTCCGGGTAATATAACTAAATCTCATTTTAATACAACTAATTTGTAGTTCTATTGTGGGGGTACCGTAAGTGGATCGATATAAAGTATCGTATTTATTTATGTGTGCAAAAAAGGTCTTAATTTCACATTAGATGCCAATTGAACTCTATATTTCAAATTTAGGGCAATGTTCAATAAATAAAATAATGATATAAATACCCATCATAATATGAGAAGATACCAACAGTATATGTTTTTGTGGACCAAAATTATTGATACTATCTCAAATCCTTTAAATTTGTTGCGAGCTATATAAAGGTTTATATTCCCATATGCCTGAATTTGAATCTGAATCGATTTAAACAAAATTGTATATACTTCTACAAAATCTATGTACTTAAAATTTAAATCTAACGTTATACACACAAATTTAATAAAAAACACAATTTTAACAAAAAATAAAAATGCAAGGAAAGTCTAAAGTCGGGCGTGCACAACTTTGATAAAATCTCAAATCAGACTTCTACAAAATCTCGGGCAATATTTGGGAAAAATTTATAATTGTTTAGACAATTTCGCAAAAATGCATTTATGATTCATTCATTGAAAATTTTGAAAATTTGAGTCATTTCTACAAGTTTTCGACTTAGTAGTGAGTATCAGTGACCATACAATTTTGGAAAAAATTTTGTCTAGTAAATAAACTATTTTGCAAAATTTTATATAGAAATAAAATTTTGCAAAATTTTATATAGAAATAAAATTTTGCAAAATTTTCTACAGAAACAAAATTTTTACTAAATTTTCTATAGAAATAAAATGTTGGCAAAATTTCCTATAGAAATCAAATTTTGACCAAATGTATAGAAATAAAATTTTAAATAAAATTCTTATAGAAATAAAATTTGGCAACAATTTTTTTATAGAAATAAAAGTTTGAAAAAATTATCAATAGAAATACAATTTAAAACAAGTAAGGAAAGTCTAAAGTCGGGCGGTGCCGACTATATTATACCCTGCACCACTTTGTAGATCTAAATTTTCGATACCATATCACATCCGTCAAATGTGTTGGGGGCTATATATAAAGGTTTGTCCCAAATACATACATTTAAATATCACTTGATCTGGACAGAATTTGATAGACTTCTACAAAATCAATAGACTCAAAATTTAAGGCGGCTAATGAACTAGGGTGGAACACAATGTTAGTAAAAAAACAGTAGTGGTGAAGGGTATAAAAATATGGGAAACGTTTAAATCTGAAGCAATTTTAAGGAAACTTCGCAAAAGTTTATTTGTGATTTATCGCTCGATATATATGTATTAGAAGTTTAGGAAAATTAGAGCCATTTTTACAACTTTTCGACTAAGCAGTGGCGATTTTATAAGGAAAATTTTGGTATTTTGACCATTTTTGTCGAAATCAGAAAAACATATATATGGGAGATATATCTAAATCTGAACCGATTTCAACCAAATTTGACATGCATAGCTACAATGCTAATTCTACTCCCTGTGCAAAATTTCAACTAAATCGGAGTTAAAAATTGGCCTCTGTGGTCATATGAGTGTAAATCGGGCGAAAGCTATATATGGGAGATATATCTAAATCTGAACCGATTTCAACCAAATTTGGCACGTACAGCAACAATGCTAATTCTACTCCCTGTGCAAAATTTCAACTAAATCGGAGTTAAAAATTGGCCTCTGTGGTCATATGAGTGTAAATCGGGCGAAAGCTATATATGGGAGCTATATCTAAATCTGAACCGATTTCAACCAGATTTGGCACGCATAGCAACAATGCTAATTCTACTCCTTGTGCAAAATTTCAACTAAATCGGAGTTAAAAATTGGCCTCTGTGGTCATATGAGTGTAAATCGGGCGAAAGCTATATATGGGAGATATATCTAAATCTGAGCCGATTTCAACCATTTTATTTCTATAGCAAATTTTCTCAAAATGTTTTTTCTTACTGATGCTCACTGCTATAAAAAATGTATTCAAATTTTTATTACTATAGAAATATTTTTTTCTATATAAAATTTAGTCAAAATTTTATTCGTTTTGTTTGTTATTGTTGGCTTCTCTTCAATCGTTATCGTTGTTTTTTTGATCTCAGCTTAAAGCCATGCATTGACTAAACTACAAGTGTAGCTTAACCAACAGAGGAAAAGTATGCTTGTCAAATTTATTTGGGCAAAGCCCTATAGACTGCAAGATGGTTGGATGTACAGCTGTTTCGGAATTACCACATTCCTCATCAGCATCCTCTACTTGCAGCAAAACTATCAACCAATTATCAGAATAAATTCAGGTAATTCACTCAACCCAAAGTGAACTACACTTGAACCTCCCGAAAAAGGGTTTGATAGTCGGCTACTGCCTAAACAAATTTGCCAGCATATCTCTTTTCCTTTGCCTTTCTTTCTATAGAAAATTTAGTCAAAATTTTTTTTCTATAGAATATTTTGCAAAATTTTATTTCAAAGAAAATTTTGCAAAATTTTGTTTGCCACACAATTTTTTTATACCCTGCTCCACACTGTGGAACAGGGTATTCTAAGTTAGTGCATATGTTTGCAACACCCAGAAGGAGACGAGATAGACACATGGTGTCTTTGGCAAAAATGCTTAGGGTGGGCTCTTGAGTCGATATAGCGATGTCCGTCTGTCCGTGAACACATTTTTGTAATCAAAGTCTAGGTCGCAGTTTTAGTCCAATCGACTTCAAATTTGGCACAAGTATGTGTTTTGGCTCAGGATAGATCCCTATTGATTTTGGAAGAAATCGGTTCAGATTTAGATATAGCTCCCATATATATATATTTCGCCCGATATGAACTTATATGGCCCCAGAAGCCAGAGTTTTACCCTAATTAACTTAAAATTTTGCACAAGAAGAACAATTAGTACTATAGTCAAGTGTGCCAAATTTTATTGAAATCGGTTCAGATTTAGATATAGCTCCCATAAATATCTTTCGCCCGATATGGACTAATACGTTCCCAGAAGCCAGAGTTTTACCCCAATTTGGTTGCACAGGGAGTAGAATTAGCATTGTAGCTATGCGTGTCAAATTTTGTTGAAATCGGTTCAGATTTAGATATAGCTCCCACACTCAAAAAAAAGTGAACTCTCTATTTCACTAAAGCCAATTTAACTTTATTTTAGTTCATAGAATTATTATGTTTGGAGAAAGTTTTCTTTACTCTAATAATTTTTTGTGTACGTTAGTTAAATTAACTAAACCCGAGGAAAAAAATATACTCAAACGAAGCATAAAGATTAACTAAATTCGTATCTTCCACAAAATAGTTCAGAATTTCTTTAAATTTGTAAATTTTACCAAAAATGCGTCCATCATGAACTTCGTATGTCACTAAAGACATTCTTGCAATTTTGAACTCCAAGTTTTTCCTTCAAACTACAAAATTTTCTTTAACAATTGAAAAAACTTAGTTATGTCTAATAAATTTACTTGAATTTGTCGAAAAATATTTACTTATTTTTATGACATCGGCGTGATGCCAACGTTTGTAATACTGTTTAGTTAAAATTTTCTACAAATATTCAAAATTTTCTAAAATTAACCGAAAGTTTTCTTCCTGGTGGGTTCACTGTTTTTTCAGTGCATATATAGCTTTCGCCCGATTTATACTCATATGGCCACAGAGGCTAATTTTTTGCTCCGATTTAGTTGAAATTTTGCACCGGGAGTAGAGTTAGCATTATAGCTATGCGTGCCAAATTTGGTTGAAATCGGTTCAGATTTAGATATATCTCCCATATATAGCTTTCGCCCGATTTACACTCATATGACCACAAAGGCCAATTTTTAACTCCGATTTAGTTGAAATTTTGCACAGGGAGTAGAATTAGCATTGTTGCTATGCGTGCTAAATTTGGTGGAAATCGGTTCAGATTTAGATATAGCTCCCATATATAGCTTTCGCCCGATTTACACTCATATGACCACAGAGGCCAATTTTTAACTCCGATTTAGTTGAAATTTTGCACAGGGAGCAGAATTAGCATTATTGCTATGCGTGTCAAATTTGGTTGAAATCGGTTCAGATTTAGATATAGCTCCCATATATATGTTTTTCTGATTTCGACAAAAATTGTCAAAATACCAAAATTTTCCTTGTAAAATCGCCACTGCTTAGTCGAAAAGTTGTAAAAATGGCTCTAATTTTCCTAAACTTCTAATACATATATATCGAGCGATAAATCACAAATAAACTTTTGCAAAGTTTCCTTAAAATTGCTTCAGATTTAAACGTTTCTCATATTTATACCCTTCACCACTACTGTGGTACAGGGTATAATAAGTTTGAGCATTTGTATGTAACGCCAAGAAGGAAAAGTCTGAGACCCATCGTTTAGTATACCGATCGTCTTAGAATTAAATTCTGAGTCGATTTAGCGATGTCCGTCTGTATGTCTGTCTGTCTGTCCGTCTGTCTGTCTGTTTGTCTGTCTGTCTGTTGATGTATTTTTTGTGCAAAGTACAGCTCGCAGTTTTAGTCCGATTGTCCTAAAATTTGGTACAGGGTCCTGTTTCGGCTCAAAGACGATCCCTATTGATTTTGGAAAAAATCGGTTCAGATTTAGATATAGCTGCCATATATATTATTCACCGATCTGGTCATAATTGGCGTGTATATCAATCGATCTTCCTCAAATTCCGTACATCCGAATATTTTATGAGTCTCGAAAAACTTGCAAAATATCAGCCAAATCGGTTCAGATTTAGATATAGCTCCCATATATAGTTTTCGTCCGATTTACACTCATTTGCCCACAGAGGCCAATTTTTTACTCGGATTTAGTTGAAATTTTGCACAGGGAGTAGAATTAGCATTGTAGCTATGCGTGTCAAATTTGGTTGAAATCGGTTCAGATTTAGATATAGCTCCCATATATAGCTTTCGCCCGATTCACACCCATATGACCACAGAGACCAATTTTTTGCTCCGATTTAGTTGAAATTTTGCACAGGGAGTATAATTAGCATTGTAGCTATGGGTGCCAAATTTGGTTGAAATAGGTTCAGAGTTAGATATAGCTCCCATATATAGCTTTCGCCCGATTTACACCCATATGACCACAGAGGCCAATTTTTTGCTCCGATTTAGTTGAAATTTTGCACAGGGAGTAGAATTAGCATTGTAGCTATGCGTGCCAAATGTGGTTGAAATCGGTTCAGATTTAGATATATCTCCCATATATAGCTTTCGCCCGATTTACACTCATATGACCGTAGAGGCCAATTTTTAACTCCAATTTAGTTGAAATTTTACACAGGGAGTAGAATTAGCATTGAAGCTATGCGTGCCAAATTTGGTTGAAATCGGTTCAGATTTAGATATAGCTCCCATATATATCGTTCGCCCGATTCACACCCATATGACCACAGAGACCAATTTTTTGCTCCGATTTAGTTGAAATTTTGCACAGGGAGTATAATTAGCATTGTAGCTATGGGTGCCAAATTTGGTTGAAATAGGTTCAGAGTTAGATATAGCTCCCATATATAGCTTTCGCCCGATTTACACCCATATGACCACAGAGGCCAATTTTTTGCTCCGATTTAGTTGAAATTTTGCACAGGGAGTAGAATTAGCATTGTAGCTATGCGTGCCAAATGTGGTTGAAATCGGTTCAGATTTAGATATATCTCCCATATATAGCTTTCGCCCGATTTGCACTCATATGACCGTAGAGGCCAATTTTTAGCTCCAATTTAGTTGAAATTTTACACAGGGAGTAGAATTAGCATTGAAGCTATGCGTGCCAAATTTGGTTGAAATCGGTTCAGATTTAGATATGGCTCCCATATATATGTTTTTCTGATTTCTACAAAAATGGTCAAAATACCAACATTTTCCTTGTAAAATCGACACTGCTTAGTCGAAAAGTTGTAAAAATGCCTCTAATTTTCCTAAACTTCTAATGCATATATATCGAGCGATAAATCATAAATAAACTTTTGCGAAGTTTTCTTAAAATTGCTCCAGATTTAAATGTTTCCCATATTTTTTTACTAACATTGTGTTCCACCCTAGTGCATTAGCCGACTTAAATTTTGAGTCTATAGATTTTGTAGAAGTCTATCAAATTCTGTCCAGATCGAGTGATATTTAAATGTATGTATTTGGGACAAACATTTATATATAGCCCCAACACATTTGACGGATGTGATATGGTATCGAAAATTTAGATCTACAATGTGGTGCAGGGTATAATATAGTCGGCCCCGCCCGACTTTAGACTTTCCTTACTTGTTTTTTACCAACATTGTGTTCCACCCTAGTGCATTAGCCGACTTAAATTTTGAGTCTATTGATTTTGTAGAAGTCTATAAAATTCTGTCCAGATCAAGTGATATTTAAATGTATGTATTTGGGACAAACCTTTATATATAGCCCCCAACACATTTGACGGATGTGATATGGTATCGAAAATTTAGATCTACAAAGTGGTGCAGGGTATAAATTAGTCGGCACCGCCCGACTTTAGACTTTCCTTTCTTGTTTCTTATAGAAATAAAATTTTGAAAAAAATTATCAATAAAAATACAATTTTAGAAAAACTTTTGTGTAGTAAATAAAATTCTGCAAAATATTCTACAGAAACAAAATTTTGACTAAATTTTCTATAGAAATAAAATTTTGACAAAATTTTCTATAGAAATAAAATTTTGACCAAATTTTCTACAGAAATAAAATTTTGACCAAATTTTCTATAAAAATAAAATTTTGACCAAATTTTCTAATAAAAAAAAATCTATTACTATAAAATTTTGGCAAAATTTTCTATAGAAATAAAATTTTGACTTAAAAATTTTTATAGAAATAAAATTATCAATAGAAATAAAATTGTGAAAAAACTTTTGTGTAACAAACAAAATTTTGCAAAATTTTCTATAGAATTAAAATTTAGCAAAATATTCTATACAAACAAAATTTTGACTAAATTTTAAATAGAAAAAAATATTTCTATAGTAATAAAATTTTGAATAAATTTTTTATAGAAATAAAATTTTGACAAAATTTGCTATAGAAATAAAATTTTGACAAAACTTTTTATAGAAATAACAGTTTGACAAAATTTTCTATAAAAAACAACTTTGAAAAAATTTTCTGTCAATATTCCACGTACGTATATGGCCTGAAAATAAAATTAAAAAAAAATAATTTCGATTGTTCGAAATATTTCAAATAAATTGATATGGGCATTAAAATGGATCGATCCATCCCATCTGCTAGTCTAAGATTCTAGGAAACATAAAAAGATAGACGTAATTGGAAGTTGATTTTCATTTACAATCATGATGTACATTGATCGAATGAATAACGCAATGGAAACTAATTTGCGTAAAAACTTGCTTAGTTACAAAAATGTGAAATGTTTTAAAAAATTTGGTTTAGCCGAAGTCGGAGTCGAGCAAAATTTTTACGACTCCGACTCCAGCAAAATCTTCAGACTCCGACTCGGGCTCCACAGCCCTGGCTATACCAAAACATTCACGGATGACACCATATTCGGCTCACCCATTTATGGACCTAAAATACTTCTTGTTTATTTTAATAAACGCATCAATGGAATGAACGTATCAATGTCTAGGAACTCAAGTAGTCAAATCGGCAGGTAGGTCTACTTGGGGGATATATAGAGGAACATGGACTTAGATTTCTAATTTCAGGCAAAAAAAAATGCAGTGTCCTGATTGTCACGAAATCAAATTGTGTTTCGGGGAATATTAAGCGATATAGTCCAACTTCAAATTTGTCCAGCTAGCAGACAAAAAACACGTAAAGAAAGTTTAACCCGTCTGAATTAATTTTGACCAAATTTGGCATACACAGCTAAAGCGTGCGAAAGATGTATATGGTAGCTATATCGAAATCTGTACCGATATCGATTTCGGTATGTGTAGCCAGAATTTTAACTCTACTCTCATTGCGAAATTTTATGTAAATCGGAGTAAAACTTTGGACTCTTTTTGTTAAATGGGTATGTATCGGGCGAAAGATATATATGGGAGCTATATCTAAATTTGAACCGATTTCAACCAAATATGGCATTCGTATCTAAAATGTTGATTCTATTCTCTTGTACATTTGAAGCAAATCAGGTAAAACTCTGGCTTCTTCAGCCATATATGTTCATATTGGGCGAATGTTTTCTTCCAAATCAATAGGTCTCTATTCTTATCCAAAACATATACTTGTGCCGAATTTGAACTCAATTAGCCTAGAAGTGCGTCCTAGACTTTCATCACAAAAATGTGTTCATACACAGAAAACAATTCCGTCGTTAAACAAATGATAATTTGAACTTCTTTTTATTGCAAAAAAATTTTTTGTAGTTAAATTGTATTATTTTTTCGAAATTTTCCACAGCTTATTGAAATCTTAAGTTTTTTATTATGTCTCAAATATTTTATGAACTGAACGTGTGTAAAATGTTCGGAGACTGTACACATAAGCTCAATATGAACTAAAGCAAATGAAAATGTTCGTACGATTCCCGAAATTAGTACGAATTAACTACTGTATGGTTAAAATAATTTGCGCCTATGATTTTCTTCTTTATTTTTAGTTCATTTTATCTTTTATGAGAGGGTGTAATTTCATGAACTGCAGTTAAGAAGTAAAACAGGGCATTATTTTTTTCTCGTTTTAACAACGAATTGTGGAAATCTCAAAATTTGGAGTACAATTGAGTTAAATTTTCGTACGACTTAGTTCATTCTTCATATAATATACAGCTTACTTTTTTCGGTGCAGTGACGGAATTCCCATTTTCATTTCTCGAGCATCTGGAAGACGAAAAAAGCTAAAAGAATGGACATTATGCGCGTGATATAAGAACTTTCTGCTATTAAGGACACAGTAAGACTACGTAAGTTTTTGTCCAAACAACCTTAATTTAGTGGAAACTTGCAGAATACAACAAGTATATACGGCCGTAAGTTCGGCCAGGCCGAAGCTTATGTACCCTCCACCATGGATTGCGTAGAAACTTCTACTGAAGACTGTCATCCACAATCGAATTATTAGGGTTGCGGTAACACTTGCCGATGGCAAGGTATCTTAACACTTCCTAACACCGTAATATATACCACATAGTCCATACGTGGTATATATTAAACTAAAAAGGCCGATTAAATACGTATATAATTAAGTTTAAAGTTTCTATATAAATAAAATTTTGACAAAATAACATTTTGACAACATTTTCTATAGAAGTAAAATTTGGAAAAAAATTTCTATAGAAATAAAATTTGGAAAAAAATTTCTATAGAAATAAAATTTAGAAACAATTTTCTATAGAAATAAAATTTGGAAAAAAATTCTCTATAGAAATAAAATTTTGACAAAATTTTCTATAGAAATAAAATTTTGACAAAATTTTCTATAGAAATAACATTTTGACAATATTTTCTATAAAAATAAAATTTTGGTAGATTATTTTTGGCTCGAGTGGCAACCATGATTATGAACCGATATGGACCAATTTTTGTGTGATTGGGAATCAGCTATATATAACTATAGACCGATACGGACCAATTTTGGCATGGTTATTAGCGGCCTTATACTAACACCACGTGGCAAATTTTAACCGGATCGGATGAATTTTGCTCCTCTAAGAGGCTCCGGAGGTCAAATCTGGGGATCGGCTTATATGGGGGCTATATATAACTATGGACCGATATGGACCAATTCTTGCATGGTTGTTAGATACCATATACTAACACCACGTACCAAATTTCAACCGGATCGGATGAATTTTGCTCCTCTAAGAGGCTCCGGAGGTCAAATCTGGGGATCGGCTTATAAGGGGGCTATATATAATTATGGACCGATATGGACCACTTTTGGCATGGTTGTTAGAGACAATATACTAACACTACGTACCAAATTTCAATCGGATCGGATGACTTTTGCTCCTCAAAGAGGCTCCGGAGGTCAAATCTGGGGATCGGTTTATATGGGGGCTATATATAATTATGGGCCTATGTGGACCAATTTTTGCATGGTCATTAGAGAACATATACCAACACCATGGACCAAATTTCAGCCGGATCGGATGAAATTTGCTTCTCTTAGAGGCTCCGCAAGCCAAATCTGGCGATCGGTTTATATGGGGGCTATATATAATTATGGACCGATGTGGACCAATTTTTGCATGGTTTTTAGAGACCATATACCAATACCATGTACCAAATTTCAGCCGGATCGGATGACTTTTGCTCCTCTTAGAGGCTCCGCAAGCCAAATCGGGGGATCGGTTTATATGGGGGCTATATATAATTATGAACCGATGTGGACCAATTTTTGCACGGTTGTTAGATACCATATACTAACACCATGTACCAAATTTCAGTTGAATCGGATGAAATTTGCTTCTCTTTGAGGCTCCGCAAGCCAAATCTGGGGATCAGTTTTATATGGGGGCTATATATAATTATGGACAGATGTGGACCAATTTTTGCATGGTTTTTAGAGACCATATACCAATACCATGTACCAAATTTCAGCCGGATCGGATGAAATTTGCTTCTCTTTGAGGCTCCGCAAGCCAAATCTGAAGGTCCGTTTATATGGGGGCTATACGTAAAATTGGACCGATATGGCCCATTTGCAATACCGTCCGATCTGCATCAATAACAACTACGTGTGCCAAGTTTCATGTCGATAGCTTGTTTCGTTCGGAAGTTAGCGTGATTTCAACAGACGGACGAACATGCTTAGATTGACTCAGAATTTCACCTCGACCCAGAATATGGGGTCTTAGAGCAATATTTCGATGTGTTACAAACGGAATGACAAAGTTAATATACAAACGGAATGACAAAGTTAATATACCGAATCACCGGATGGGACTATAGACCTGCTGTTGGAAACACATCCCAGAGTGTGAGATCAAAGACACAATGGATATTTGTATTTCTATGGACTACAGAGGATCGGAGAAAGATATATTAGGTATGGTGACAATAGATTAAACGGGTTAATGGGCTATTGACAGTTTCTGCCCATATAAATCTCCAGGCTTGGATAGAGTATACCCATGTATGCTTCAGGAGTCTTTTGATCTCTTGGGTGATTCCTATGTGGAGTTGATGAGGGCCTCATTGCGTCTTGAATATATATCAAGGGCCTGGGGGAATGTTAAAGTAACATAGTCTTCATTCCGAAAGCGGGGAAGAGATCACATGGAACGGCAAAAGTTTTTAGAGCCATCAGCTTATCATCCTTCTTGCTAAAGACGATGGAGAGAATATGGGATGGTAATATAAGAATTCAGCTAGATATGAAACTATCGATCTGTCAGCATGCCTACCCTAAGGGGAGATTTATAGAATCTGACCTGCACTCAGTGGTGCATCACATAGAAAAATCTATGACTCTATGACATATGGTGAATATACATTGACAGCGTTTCTGGACATTGAAGGGGCCTGTAATTATACAAGAATTGATAGAGTAGTTCTAGCATTAGAGTAGAATGGTGTCGAGGAATTCATAAAAAGTGGATCGAGTTGATGTTGCGAACTCCACAAGGAAGGACAGAACCACTAGAGAATTGCCACAGGGAGGTGTAATATCACCTTTGCTGTGGCTATTAATGGTGAACGAGGTTTTGATTGGGCTGAGCAGTAAGGGCATCAAGGTGGTGGCATACGCGGATGACATTGTGATACTATACCAAATTGGGTACAAGAACCAGAAAAATACTAGCAACACTATTCTCCATAGTGGTCCTGGCAAGATTGAGAGTGAGTTAGTTCGTGAGTATAGTTTCGGAAAAATTCTTTCGTGACAATTTTTATTTTGGTCCAAGCTCACTTACGAGTAGCAACAGGAAATAGCCTATAAATTTAGTCGAACAATTTAATTTATACCTCGATCCGATAGCCACCAATACATTCCCCTTGCCCCGTCTATCTTCTCTCTCTCTCTCTCTCTCTCTCTCTCTGGATAGCATTAATGATTCAATGAATTTTTATCACCCAAACACCTGTTATTGAATGGTTACGCTTCATTATTCATAATGCGAAATTAACAAAACATTCAGCATTCAATTTTATTTACCCATGCCATACCACACCATATCACTCTACACCCCCCGAGTCATACTCTAGGCCGCTTTGGTATTATACTTGCACATTGTAATGCCAACGATTTTTCTCATGAATTCGTTTATAATTTATGTTGTCATAAATATTTTCAAGCGAAAAACGATCCAACAGAAAAAAAGAAGGCAGTTTTATGTGGCGCTTTTCCAAATATGTCGCACAAAATATTTAAGAATCTGTGAAGAATTCTCCTCGTACCTCGCTCCTTTGCTGCCAATGTGCCATTTTCCTTGCTATTGAATTGAGTTGGTAGGTAGCACCGTCCTTTTGTGTTAATGCCACATTTTGGAAATGACTGTTAGTCCTAATGCCAATGAAATGGCCAAAGAAAAAATGGAATTTCAATGCTATTCGAAGGATCTCATTAAAATGAAATTTCCATTCGATATTTATAATTCATGAAAGTACAAAAATGTTCATTTAATTTCTCTCTAGGTCCCCCTAAATAGATGGACAGCTAGATGAAGACATGGTAATGCTGAAATTTTCGTTACTTCGCTCGATTGTTTTTTCTTTTCGTATGAAAAATAAATCTCTTGTTGTTTTTCCAATTATTTGGCAATCAGTTTTCATTGGTGATACTTTTAATAGAGAAAGTGATGGAGATATGGTATTTGAATTTCATAGACTGCTATTGCAATAATTATGATAATAATAATTTTGGGAAATTTATTAAATTATATCTTCACAGGAAACGTATTCAAAAACCTAATTCACAAGGAATTATGTACGTTAAATGTGTTCTCATAAAGTTAAACGTTTTTAAAAACAGACAATAGTTCAATAAATTTAAACATATATGAAGTTTTCCATAAAATAAATGCACTTTTAATTCCTAGTGAAAGAGAGCTTCTAAAAAAGTAGTTTGGATCCCCAAATTGTGACCTGAAAGTTTGAGAAGGTTTTGCAAATAAAGAGAATTTTTAATTTTCTATTGAGTGTAAATGAAAAAATATGTTTCTACAGAAATATATGCCGAAAAACAGAATAAAAGCGATATATAACATAACTAGTATATCCGGCCGTAATATAGGCCAGGCCGAATCTTATGTAGCCTCCAACATGGATTGCATAGAAACTTTTACTAGAGATTGTGATTGTGGTAATACTTACCGATGGCCAGGTATCTTAAAATTTCTTCTAAGTTAGTCCATACGTGGTATATATTAGGCAAAAAAAAGTATAAATGGGGAAGTCTACAAATATTACGAGCCGATATGAACTTTTGCGCGGTAATTAAAGAGCCAGAATTGACCAATTTTTTCACGGTTGTTAAGAAACCATATGCTAACACTACGTACAAAATTTCAACTGGATTGGATGAATTTTGCTCCTCAAAGAGGCTCCGGAGGCCAAATCTGGGGATCGTTTTATATAGGGCTATACATAATTATGGACCGATATTTATATACTAACACCACGTAACAAATTTCAACCGAATCGGATGAATTTTGCTCCTCCAAGATGCTCCGGAGGTCAAATTTGGAGATCGTTTTATATGGGGGCTATACATAATTAGGGACCGATATGGACCAATTTTTGTACGGTTGTTAGAGAACATATACTAACACCACGTACTAAATTTCAACCGGATCGGATAAATTTTGCTCCTCAAAGAGGCTCCGGAGACCAAATCTGGGGATCGGTTTATATGGGGGTTATATATAATTATGGACCAATGTGGACCGATTTTTGCATGGTTGTGAGAGACTATATACTAACACCATGTACCAAATTTCAACAAGATCAGTTGATTTTTGCTCCTCCAAGAGGCTCCGCAAGCCAAATCTGGGCGTCGGTTTATATGGGGGCAATACGTAAAAGTGGTCCGATATGGCCCATTTTCAATACCATCCGACCTACATCAAAATAATTACTCCGGCGGAGTTACAAGCAGTAACTGACAAAATTATCCCCTGGTTGTCGGCGATATATAAAGGATGTATCAACTTATCATATATCCCAGGAAAGTGGAGGGAAACAAAAGTCGTTTTCATACCTAAAGCGGGAAAAGCCTCTCACTCGAGGGCGAAGGATTTCCGACCAATCAGCTTATCCTCATTCCTACTTAAGACTCTGGAGAGGATGATAGATATTTATCTTAGAACTAGCATCGATTCAAGTTTGTTCTCGAAACGACAGCATGCATACTCGAAGGGCAGGTCTACTGAGACCGCACTACTAGTCAGCTTTATTGAAAGCTCACTATCTGTCAAAGAATACACAATCGTGGCGTTTCTAGACATCGAAGAAGCGTTCAATAATGTCCATCCGAGCTCGATATTAAATGGACTGACAACTCTGAATGTTGATCCATGTATACTCAGGCTGTTAGACGAACTGCTAATGAAGAGACGTATTTCAGCCACACTAGGACAAGCACTCCCCAAGGAGGAGTTCTATCACCTCTTCTTTGGAATGTTGCTATAAATAGCCTTCTGGTTACTCTAGAAAAAGAAAGGATAAAAGTGGTGGCATACGCAGATGATGTGGCTCTGGCAGTCAGGGGAAAATTCCCATCCACAATCAGAGATATTATTCAGAGGGCCCTCCGGATGACTGAGAAATGGGTGAAAGACAATGGTCTTGGGGTAAATCCTGCAAAGACAGAATTAGTCATGTACTGCAAAGATCGCAAAACTCCCACGGTTAGGCCTATTTCCTTAGGGGGTATTGAAATTCCCTTTGGTGATTGTGCAAAATACCTTGGCATTATTTTGGACAGGAAGCTGAACTTTAAGCTTAATATTGAAAAAAGGGCGAGAAAGGCAACTGTAGCTTTGTACTCGTGCAAAAAGGCAATAGGAAAAAAATGGGGACTAAAACCAAAAATTGTGCATTGGCTATACACGGCAGTGGTTAGACCTATAATGCTATATGGTGTTGTAGTCTGGTGGCCGGCACTTCAGAAACCGACTTGTTTAGATAAAGTTCAGCGTATGGCGTGTTTGTGTATTTCAGGCGCATTCAGCAAGACAGGAACAAACTCCCTTAATGTCATACTGCATCTATTGCCTTTAGACATTTTGGCCAAACAGTCAGCTGCAACAACGGCTGGTGCGGTTGCGCGAGCTATCGCTGTGGTCGGAAAGAAGTTACGGTCACAACAGTTCGGTCCTCAAAATAATGCCAGATGTGCCTAACGTAGTGGATTACACTTTGGCGAGTCCACTTTTCGACAAAAAGTTTGAGACTCTAATCCCCAACAGTGAGGCGAGGTGCACACAGACCCCGGGGAATAAAGAATATATAGATTTCAACACTGATGGCTCCAAATTGGATGGACAAGTGGGGTTCGGAGTATATTCTAATGATCTGGAACTTCGAATAGCGAAAAGATTACCTAACCACTGTAGTGTTTTTTCAGGCTGAAATATTAGCAATAAGAGAGGTGGCGAATTGGCTGAGAAGTAATGTTCCAAAAAATGTGGGCATTAATATATACTCAGACAGTCAACCTGCAATAAAATCCTTGGACTCTGTGTTCCTCAACTCGAAAACGGCCATCGACTGCCGCAAATCTCTCAATGAGATGTCTGAGCAGTACAATACTCACCTAATATGGGTGCCTGGCCATAGGAACATACCGGAGAACTGCGAAGAGGATGAGTTGGCAAGGCTAGGGGCCACCTTACATATTGGTATGCCCCTAGCTACCTACAAGCTCATACTGCGTGAGAAGGCTGTTATGATGGCAAATGTTCGATGGGAGAATTGCAAGGGTTGTAACTACACCAAGCAAATATGGCCCCATTTCAACTTAAACCGCACACTAGATATGCTAATGTTCTCGAGACGTCAGATATCACTCCTGATATCTGCTATAACGGGTCGCTGCCTGATAGGCGATTTTGCAAAAACTATTGGCGCGAAGTATAGTGACTATTGTATGAGCTGTCATGATGCGGAGGAAAAATAATCAATTAAACACCTCTTGTGTGAGTGTCCTGCATTTTGTGTAAAGCGCAAGCAACTTTTAGGAGCATATAGTTTCAGATTACTGGCGGATCTGGAAAACGTTAACTTAAGCAGTCTGCAAATGTTTTTGGAACAATCTGGTTGGTTCAGCGAAGAAAAATAATCGAGCGGTTAAAACTAGAAGTGCCCATATGTAATAGGTACTTTTAGTTAATGTGGTATCACAATGGACTGAATAGTCTAAGTGAGCCTGAATCTTAATCGGGCTGCCACTTTAACCTAACCTAACCTACATCAATAACAACTACTTATGCCAAGTTTCAAGTCGATAGCTTGTTTTGTTCGGAAGTTAGCGAGATTTCAACAGACGGACGTACGGACGGACATGCTTAGATCGACTCAGAATTTCACCACGACCCAGAATGTATATACTTTATGGGGTCTTAGAGCAATATTTCGATGTGTTGCTAACGGAATGACAAAGTTAATATACCCCTACGGGAAATGGATCATCCACAGGTCCGGTATATGACTAGTACCTGGTGTTTATTGAACAGTCCTAGTTCTGGTCAAAACGTATGGAGGAGACCGGTCACTTTGACATGGGTTTGTCATTGACGGGGTAAATTTATTCCAAAGGACACGTCCTGGGACAATTTAGTAGGAGCACCCCATAGACAGGTACTCAGGAACCAGTTTCGAGCCGACTATTGGGAATCTGTTTCCTATCGCATCAGAAGTGAAGAACTTTCGAAATATGTTGAACAATATGTTATTCTGATAATCGTATTTCACTAAATGTGTATATCCAATAAGTTTTAATTTCAAGCGAGTATGGAAATCAATAAATTATGACTATTTAAAAATTGCGACAAACTGGGGCACCGGTACCAGTCCTGTGATATGTCCGTCAGTGGCAATTTGCACAAATTTCCCGTAGGGTACCCTATGTTGGAGGGTATAAAAAGAAATCTTATGAAAAAATATTTGATAAATTGGTCCCAAATGAAGACCGGAACATTTGTCGATTATCCACCATCTAGCATCTCTACAAATGTCAAGCAAATCGGCGATCATAAGTTGAAAGCTCAAAAATATTATCAGATTTGTTGTCCTAAAATGTTTTAGAACGGCAATTTTTCACCAAAGGTTTTTTTTCACATTTTTAAGACGGTCTTACGGGCTCCGATTTAAATATTGGTCTGTCACATAAATATCACAGCATTTTCAATATAGTAATATTTTGAAATTTGCACTTTCCCAACTAATCATTAATACAAACCAAATATATTTCGCATTTGCTCACTAGAAATTAGTATTCTTTTTAAATAATAGGATGATTTTTTTTTAATTACCACAACCCACTATAATTGATTAATCAAATACACAACAGATAACTTTCGTAATCCACAATAATATGCCAAGCTGTAACATTTCTCTATGGTAAGAAGTAATGCTGCAACAATAAAATGAATATTATTAATTAAGAAACTTTTGGAAAGTATCGAATGTTTTCTAAATTCAAATTTATTTACCACGGGATCTGTTTCCTTCCAACAGACATGCCATGACCAGGCTCTATCACATTGAGTGGCTCCCTTTGGTATATGCGATTCGCAGGCATCAACAATGTGCTGGACAAATTTCGTCAATTCTTCAGGCAATAAGCGTTTCAATTTATCATAATGAAGTTCGCCATCATCATCGACAACATTCACTTCATGAAATAGGCAATTCATGTAACATTTTAAAGCCTCATCTTCATGAACCTCTCCATCGCTGAATTCTTTGATGGCATCTGGAAAAGCGATATGCGTTTGTGATGTGAGAGTTAATTTCTTTGTCAATTAAAGAAAGCAATATGAAAAGCGAATGGACAAATGAAGCCCTTGGACAAATTTCTCCAAAAGCCTCGATTGAATGGTCAGAGACGAAGTGAGAGAGAAAGAGGTACCAGCGAACAGACCACAACATGGCCTAGTGAGTATTGTTCGGTTTTGGCATATTTACCTTCGGTTGCTCCTGTTTTTTCAACGCAAACATCATGGATGATGGTGAAATGTTTCAGAAACTCTGGTGGAGGATACTGCAAACCACATAAAAGAAAAGAAACAAAAAATAAATATGTAAAATTTAACAATGGACAACAATTATAAAAAAAAACACCAAACTAATGTTGGTGCAAGTCTTTTCTATAACGCACTACGTAAGTTAACTCAAAGGTCGAATGTTGCCAAATCCATGACTACCGAGCGAATTCTATTAAAATTAAACAATGAAGCTGATATTTGTGTTATCTAGAGGAAATCCTTATTTATTACAATCCTGGCGTAAAAACTTTGTCTTTGTAAAAATTTTTGTGAAAATTTAATTTCTATTGGAAATTTTGTCACAATGTTATTTCTATAGGAAGTTTTATCAAAATTTACTGCCTGCTCATGAAACACCAAATCGACTCGAGACGAATCATTCGTCTAGATTGAAACTAAAATAACTTTTGATATATTTGCTAGAAAATGCTGATATTTGTCATGAACTCTTTATTTATAATTTACTATCAAACACCGAAACAATTGGTATTCCACATACTCTGGTTTTCGAGATATCAATATGGGATTTTTGACGAATCGTTCGTCTCGAGGCGAACGAAAATTCCACGAACAGGCAGTTAATGTCTATAGGAAATCTTGTCAAAATTTCATTTCTATAGAAAAATTTGTTAAAATTTCATTTCTATAAGAAATTTTGTAAAAATTTCATTTCTAAGGAAATTTTGTCCAAATTTCATTACTATAGAAAAATTTGTCAAAATTTCATTTCTATAAGAAATTTTGTAAAAATTTCATTTCTTAGGAAATTTTGTCAAAATTTCATTTCTAAGGAAATTTTGTCAAAATTTCATTTCTAAGGAAATTTTGTCAAAATTTCATTTCTATAGTAAATTTTTTAAAATTTCATTTCTATAGTACATTTTTTAAAATTTCATTTCTATAGTAAAGTTTTTAAAATTTCATTACTATAAGAAATTTTGTCAAAATTTTATTTCTATAGAAAATTTTGTCAAAATTTTATTGCTACAGAAAATTTTGTAAATTTTTTACCCTCCACCATAGGATAGGGGTATATTAACTTTGTCATTCCGTTTGTAACACATCGAAATATTGCTCTAAGACCCCATACAGTATATACAAAGGGTGATACGGTCAAAATTTGGTCAATATAAACTTGACGTATTTCTTTCAATTTTGCATTTAAAAAACCTGAACACCCCTCATTTTGAAGGTGTGTGTGTGTAGAATGTTGCTCCCATTTTGATTTTGGAATTCACTCTTCAGTTGTCAAAATGCCGTCCAAGCAAGGAGAGCAGCGTATCAAAATTTTTCTCGCGCATCGCGAAAATCCGAGCTACTCGCACGCAAAGCTGGAAAAATCGCTAAAAGTTGCCAAATCAACCGTTACAAATGTAATTAAAGTGTTTGGGGAACGTTTGTCGACAGCTAGGAAGTCTGGATCGGGGGGAAATCGAAAACCGGAAGCCGCTGAGACGACAAAGAGAGTTGCCGGTAATTTCAAGCGAAACCCTAACCTCTCTCTCCGATATGCCGCAAATAAGCTGGGGTCTACAACCATGCATCGAGCCAAAACACGAGCCGGACTATCGACTTACAAGAAGGTAGTGACCCCAAATCGCGATGACAAACAAAATACGACGGCCAAAGCGCGATCCCGGAGGCTGTACACGACGATGCTGACGAAGTTTGACTGCGTGGTAATGGACGACGAAATCTACGTCAAAGCCGACTACAAGCAGCTTCCGGGACAGGAGTTTTATACGGCAAAAGGAAGGGGAAAGGTAGCAGATATTTTCAAGCACATAAAACTGTCAAAGTTCGCAAAGAAATATCTGGTTTGGCAAGCCATCTGTACCTGTAGCTTGAAAAGCAGCATTTTCATAGCTTTCGGGACTGCCAACCAAGAAATTTACGTGAAAGAGTGTTTGAAACACGGTTGTTCCGCACTGTTTTGGCTGCATTTGGCATCTTGCCATTACGGTAAAAAGGTCATGGAGTGGTACGCCGCCAACAACGTGCAGGTGGTTCCCAAGGACAAGAACCCTCCCAACACGCCAGAGCTCCGCCCAATTGAGAAATACTGGGCTATTGTCAAGCGGAACCTAAAGAAGACCAAAAAAACTGCTAAGGACGAGCAGCAGTTCAAGGCAAAGTGGCTTTCTGCAGCGAAGAAGGTGGACAAGGTTGCTGTACAAAATCTGATGGCAGGTGTCAAGCGTGAGGCCCGGCAATTGGGATTTGGAAAAGCGAAAGCCTTACTGAATATTTTTCCTGAATTTTATACTAATTGAACTTGAAAAAGAAATTTAATTTGATTTTTTAAATAAACGATTTCACCAATTTACACGCGTTTTCCCTTGACCAAATTTTGACCGTATCACCCTTTATTCTGGGTCGTGGTGAAATTCTGAGTCGATCTGAGCATGTCCGTCCGTCCGTCTGTTGAAATCACGCTAACTTCCGAACGACACAAGCTATCGACTTGAAACTTGGCACAAGTATTTGTTATTGATGTAGGTCAGATGGTATTGCAAATGGGCCATATCGTTCCACTTTTACGTATAGCCCCCATATAAACGGACCCCCAAATTTGGCTTGCGATTGCTCTAAGAGAAGCAAATTTCATCCGATCCGGCTGAAATTTTGTACAAGGTGTAAGTATATGGTCTCTAACAACCATGCAAAAATTGGTCCATATCGGTCCATAATTACATATAGCCCCCATATAAACCGATTCCCCGATTTGGCTTGCGGAGCCTCTAAGAAAATCAAATTTCATCCGATCCGGCTGAAATTTGGTACATGGTGTTAGTATATGGTCTCTAACAACCCTGCAAAAATTGATCCACATCGGTCCACAATTATATATAGCTCCCATATAAACCGATCCCCCGATTTGGCTTGCGGAGCCTCTAAGAGAAGCAAATTTCGTCCGATCCGGCTGAAATTTGGTACATGGTGTTGGTATATGTTCTCTAATGACCATGCAAAAATTGCCCATAATTATATATAGCCCCCATATAAGCCGATCCCCAGATTTGGCCTCCGGAGCCTCTTAGAGGAGCAAAATTCATCCGATCAGGCTGAAATTTGGTACGTGGTGTTAGTATATGGTCTCTAACAACCATGCAAGAATTGGTTCATATCGGTCCATAATTTTATATAGCCCCCATATAAATCGATCCCCAGATTTGTCCTCCGGAGCCTCTTGGAGGAGCAAAAGTCATCCGATCCGGTTGAAATTTGGAACATGGTGTTAGAATGTGGTCTCTGACAAACACGCCAGAATTTATCCATATCGGTCCATAATTATATATAGCCCCCATATAAACCGTTCCCCAGATTTGATCTCCGAAGCCTCTTGGAGGAGCAAAATTCATCCGATCCGGTTGAAATGTTAGTATAAGGCCGCTAATAACCATGCCAAAAGTGGTCCATATCGGTCTATAGTTATATATAGCTGATCTCCAATCACACTAATTGGTCCATATCGGTTCATAATCATGGTTGCCACTCGAGCCAAAAATAATCTACCAAAATTTTATATTTATAGAAAATGTTGTCAAAATTTTATTTCTATAGAAAATTTTGTCAAAATTTTATTTCTATAGAAAATTTTGTCAAAAGTTTATTTCTATAGAAAATTTTTTCCAAATTTTATTTCTATAGAAAATTTTTTCCAAATTTTATTTCTATAGAAAATTTTTTCCAAATTTTACTTCTATAGAAAATGTTGTCAAAATTGTATTTCTATAGAAACTTTAAACTTAATTATATACGTATTTAATTGGCCTTTTTTAGTTTAATATATACCACGTATGGACTATGTGGTATATATTACGGTGTTAGGAAGTTTTAAGATACCTTGCCGTCGGCCAGTGTTACCGCAACCCAAGTAATTCGATTGTGGATGACAGTCTTCAGTAGAAGTTTCTACGCAATCCATGGTGGAGGGTACATAAGCTTCGGCCTGGCCGAACTTACGGCCGTATATACTTGTTATTATTCATTTCTATAGGAAATTTTGTCAAAATTTCATTTCTATAGTAAATTTTCTAAATTTCATTTCTATAAGAAATTTTGTAAAAATTTCATTTCTATAAGAAATTTTGTAAAAATTTCATTTCTAAGGAAATTTTGTCTAAATTTCATTGCTATAGAAAAATTTGTCAAAATTTCATTTCTATAAGAAATTTTGTAAAAATTTCATTTCTAAGGAAATTTTGTAAAAATTTCATCTCTAAGGAAATTTTGTCAAAATTTCATTTCTAAGGAAATTTTGTCAAAATTTCATTTCTATTGGAAATTTTGTCAAAATTTCATTTCTATAGGAAATTTTGTCAAAATTTCATTCTATAGGAAATTTTATCAAACTTTCATTTCTGTAGGAAATTTTGTCAAAATTCCAGTTTTATTCGAAATTTTGTCAAAATTTCATTTCGAAAGCAAAAAGTTGTTAAAATTTTATTTATATAAAAAATTTAGTAAAAATTTCATTTTTAAGGAAATTTTGTCCAAATTTCTTTGCTGTAGGAAATTTTGTCACAATTTCACTGCTGTAAGAAATTTTGTCAAAATTTCATTGTTATTGGATTTTTTTTCAAAATTTCAATGACATAGGAAATTTGGTCACAATTTCAAACCTCTACGAAATTTTGTCAAAATTTCGTAGAGGTGTGAAATTTTGTCAAAATTTTATTACTATACACAATTTTGTCCAAATTTTGTCTCTATAGAAAATTTTGGCAACATGTTATCTCTATAGAAAATTTTGGCAAAATTTATCAATATTTTATCGATATAGAAAATTTTGCCAAAATTTTATTTCTACAAAAAATTTTGTCAAAAGTTTATTTCTATAGAAAATTTTTTCCAAATTTTATTTCTATACAAATTTTTTTCCAAATTTTATTTCTATAGAAAATTTTTTCCAAATTTTACTTCTATAGAAAATGTTGTCAAAATTTTATTTCTATAGAAACTTTAAACTTAATTATATACGTATTTAATTGGCCTTTTTTAGTTTAATATATACCACGTATGGACTATGTGGTATATATTACGGTGTTAGGAAGTTTTAAGATACCTTGCCGTCGGCCAGTGTTACCGCAACCCAAGTAATTCGATTGTGGATGACAGTCTTCAGTAGAAGTTTCTACGCAATCCATGGTGGAGGGTACATAAGCTTCGGCCTGGCCGAACTTACGGCCGTATATACTTGTTATTATTCATTTATATAGAAAATTTTGTCAAAATTTCATTTCTATAGTAAATTTTCTAAATTTCATTTCTATAAGAAATTTGTAAAAATTTCATTGCTATAAGAAATTTTGTAAAAATTTCATTTCTATAAGAAATTTTGTAAAAATTTCATTGCTATAGAAAAAATTGTCAAAATTTCATTTCTATAAGAAATTTTGTAAAAATTTCATTTCTAAGGAAATTTTGTAAACATTTCATTTCTAAGGGAATTTTGTCAAAACTTCATTTCTATTGGAAATTTTGTCAAAATTTCATTTCTATTGGAAATTTTGTCAAAATTTCATTTATGTAGGAAATTTTGTCAAAATTCCATTTTTATTCGAAATTTTGTCAAAATTTCATTTCGAATGCAAAAAGTTGTTTAAATTTCATTTATATAAAAAATTTAGTAAAAATTTCATTTTTAAGGAAATTTTGTCCAAATTTCTTTGCTGTAGGAAATTTTGTCACAATTTCACTGCTGTAAGAAATTTTGTCAAAATTTCATTGTTATAGGATTTTTTTTTTCAAAATTTCAATGACATAGGAAATTTGGTCACAATTTCAAACCTCTACGAAATTTTGTCAAAATTTCAATGCTATAGAAAATTTTGTCAAAATTTTATTACTATACACAATTTTGTCCAAATTTTGTCTCTATAGAAAATTTTGGCAACATGTTATCTCTATAGAAAATGTCAAAGTTTTATCTCTATAGAAATTTTAGTCAAAATTTTATTTCTATATAATTTAAACTATATAGAAAATTTTGTCAATATTTTATCGATATAGAAAATTTTGCCAAAATTTTATTTCTACAAAAAATTTTGTCAAAATTTTATCTCTATAGAAAATGTTGTCAAAATGTTATCTCTATAGAAAATGTCAAAGTTTTATCTCTATAGAAATTTTAGTCAAAATTTTATTTCTATATAAAATTTTGCAAAAATTTTATTTCTATATAAAATTTTGTCAAAATTTTATCTCTATAGAAAATTTTGTCAAAATTTTATCTCTATAGAAAATTTTGTCAAAATTTTATCTCTATAGAAAATTTTGTCAAAATTTTATCTCTATAGAAAATTTTGTCAAAATTTTATCTCTATTGAAAATTTTGTCAAAATTTTATCTCTATAGAAAATTTTGTCAAAATTTTATCTCTATAGAAAATTTTGTCAAAATTGTATCTCTATATAAAATGTCAAAATTTTATCTCTATAGACATTTTTGTCAAAATTTTACTTCTATAATAAGTATTGTCAATTTTTTATTTCTATATAAAATTTTGTCAAAATTTCATTTCTATAGAAAATTTTGTCAACATTTTAGTTCTATAGAAAATGTTGTCAAAATTTAATTTCTATAAGAATTTTTTTAAGTTTTATTATTATAGAAAATTTTGTCCAAATTTCAATGCCATAGAAAATTTTGTCAAAATTTGATTACTATAGAAAATTTTGTCAAAATTTTATTACTATAGAAAATTTTCTCAAAATTTTGTTACTATAGAAAATTTTTTTAGAAATTCTATTTCTTTACGAATTTTTGTTAAAATTTTATTTCTATAAAAAATTTCAAATATACATTATACCATTTTTTGTGGTGTAGGGCACTTAAATCCCCTGGTAGATATCATTAAACACTAGGACACTTAATGAATGCAAGAAATGAAAAGAAACCAATAAATATAAAAACAGAGAGAGATACGAATTATTGACATTGTGTTTTTGACCAGACACCTTACACACTACACCGTAAAGCCGGATTGTCAGCCATAGGAGGATAATTTAAGTGATAACGAAATGAAGACAAATATCACCAGCAAAACTCTGATTCGGCGAAGCAATGTGTCAAAGTTAATTAAGATTGGAATCAATGTCGCCTTATGGCAACGATTTCCTTTGTTTTTTTTTTTTTTTTTTGTATCTCCGTCTCCCTCCGTTAATCAGATAAATTAAAGACAGTTGTTGGATATCACATATACTAAGGGAAATACGAAAATTTATAAATATAATTATCCTTATTGTATGTATACACCACATACATTGTGGTATTAAATGCTAAATGAACCACGATTGCTTGGATGTGTATTTTGCTTGACTGTGTATTTCCCGTTCGTAGACCTGTATCCTATAGAAGTCTGGTAAGGCTGCATTTCAGATCCTGCCCACTGTCCAATAATAAATTTGCCTAATAAGTTACGTGCCCATTTTAACATTGAGAGATGTTTAATTAGTTGTTAAAGGCCTCTCAATATTAGTTAGAGTGATTTTCCTGCGATGTTCCAAAACGAGGAATCTCAACAATCGACTTGATAGGTTATGGCGTCTGCAGTTTGAAACGAGAATGGAATAATTTCAATTTTCTTATATTGAAACGCCTTTTGAATACGCAGTAATAAGGAGGTCCCTTATCATTGAGCTTAACGTAGAATCGGGCAGTATTCATTGATAATTGCCAATAGGCTTATAAGTTAGCTTGAACTAGCGGGCTTCCACTAAACTTTGAGAATATTAAGAAAAATATACCAAGAAATTTATTTGGTTTGGAAAATCTAACAGGTCCATAGGACATACCTGTTCCATAACATACATACCTCTGACAAATGCTGTGTATTATACACCCTGAATTTATTCAGAGTTCAACAAAATTAACAAATTTCCCACCATAAGATATTTCAATCGATATAGCATAATTTGCATCGCTAAATGAATAAATCCTCAGTAACTGTATTAGTATCCTAGTTATTCTCAAGGCACTTGATCACAATTTACAAATTACTTACTCCCAACAGAATATGCAAAATTTGTTGGTATTTTGTTGTTTTTCTGTTGTTTTTTTCTCAATTATTTGTTAGCTTTGTTTTTGTTTTAGGCCCTGAAGTGTAAAGTAATTAAATTGTTAGCTTACATTCTCATCGCGACGTGGTTTTTGTGCCATGGCTAAGAGTGGCATCAATATCAGCACCACCACTGGCAGGACAATTAAAAATCCTTTTTCCATTTTGTTCGTTAGATTTCTTGTTCGCGTTTACGCTCGCCTTAATGTTTGTTGTTCCTTTGCGTTGCACGTTCAATATTCAGGAGTGTTGTTACCAAGGAATTACGAGTTTTTTACGCGTTTTAAGCTCTCACTTTTTTTTTTTGCAATGGGAGTATTTTTTTTGTTTTGGCTGATATTTCTGCGTGTCTGGCTGGTTGGCAGGAGGATGAATGAATACAACTTGATTTACATTTGTGATTGCTTTATTTGAAATTCCAAAGTGTATTTTATAGTTCCATTTCGTTTCCATTTCCAATGCTATTCACCAGTGGTAATGTAAGGGGTGCATGGTTACGCTTGTTTCTTTATACACTTCGAAAATATACTCATTTGTAAAAGTATCTTAGAGTTAGGTGTTGTATTTATATATACAGGTTCACAATTGTACACGTGGGCGGTTCACTAAGTACTAAGCCTACAGACAATGATACCCTCAAAAAAAGTGAACTCTCTTTATTATATATGGAGAAAGTTTCCTTTACTCTAATATTTTTTTGTGTACGTTAGTCAAATGAACTAAAAAACGGGGAAAAATTATACGCAAATGAAGTAAAAAGTTTTACTTAATTCGTACTTCTCACAAAATAGTTCATTATTTCTTTAAATTTGTAAATTTTACTACAAATGCGTCGATCATGAACTTCGTATGTCACTAAAGACATTCTTGTAATTTTGGACTCCAATTTTTTCTTTCAAACTACAAAATTTTCTTTAACAAGTGAAAAAATTAGTTATGTCTAATAAATGTTCTTGAATTTGTCGAAAAATATTTACTTATTTTTGTGATATCGGCGTGATGTTAGCGTTTGTAATACTGTTTAGTTAAAAATTTCTAAAAACATTAAAATTTTTCTAAAATTAACTAAATGTTTTCTTCCTGATGGGTTCACTGTTTTTTCAGTGTAGTCAATTTAGCTATACCCTCTGATAAGTGTTGCCAGTATTTTTCTAACTTTTATCCCCAAATTAGGACACTTTTGTCTTCAACTATCCTCAAAAAATTTTTGACAAATTTTTATGAAAAGAATAAATATATAATATTCTGCTATAAAAAATTATTAAATAATTTAAAAATTTCACACATTTTAAAAGTTTTGTCATACCAGGTTGGGAGCTGCAATAAAACCATGGTTTGAAATGCTCAAGAGAAGAAAATCGTAATTCGGTCACCACACACAAAAAAAAAAATCTGATTCAATCACGAAATTAATTGATCCAATTAAAAATTAATAATTGAAATGTCTTCAATCGCAGAAATGATAGTATCAATTAAAAAATTAATTGAAGGTCAATTAAAAAGTTAATTGATCCAATTAAAAAATTAATTGATACTATTATTTTTGTGATTGATTTTTGTTTCAATTAAACAATTTGTTGAATCAATTAAATTTTTAATTGAATATTTTTTAAAACTCAATTAAAATTTTAATTGGAAAAATGTTCGTGAAATGTTTTTGTGTGCATGTATATATGAGTAAATTAACTTCTAAACAAGTATATACGGCCGTAAGTTTGACCAGGCCGAATCTTATGTACCCCCCACCATGGATTGCGTAGAAACTTCTACTAAAGACGGTCATCCATAATTAAATTACTTGGGTTGCGGCCGATGGCAAGACATCTTAAAACTTCTTAACATCATCTTCTAAATTGTAAGTTAGTCCATGCGGGATATATAGTATACATAAGAAAGGTCGATTATATACGTTTATATTTAGTTCTTGACCAGTATATATTGGGAAGAAATAATTACGAACCGATATGAACTTTTGTGCGGTAATCATAAAGCCACACGTAAAGAAAAAAAAAGTTTGGAAAACGTGTACCGAAAACGTTTTTCTTTTGTTAGAGTTTTTTTGAATTCCTTCGAAAAGTATACACTTTTATCACCAAAAAAATTCGTTTGTTACAAAATGTTAATTTTTTTAATAAAAAAAAGTTATTTTTGAACCAACAACACAGTCCATTTCGTTTATATCAAACACTGTTCTTTTCTGACTTTAGGTCTTTAATAAGACACATTTTACAGTTCAAAATTTAATATACTACAATGTAATGTTGAACATTTTTTCGGAATCTTCCTAACATATCTGGAATATATGTAAAAAAAAAAAAAAACTTTGGCCGAAGCAGGGATCGAACCCACGACCCTTGGCATGCAAGTCAGACGTAGCAACCACTGCTCCATGGTGCCCAACTAAATGTATTTTTCTGTGAAATAAACTTTGTTTAATCGGCTCGTGGGCGCCGCAAGCTATGCTATATAAATATAACTTATATGGGTAATTGTCTATTGATGACAATAACGGCTACATAGTTCAGTGGTTAGTGTGTTGGCTTCTCCGTCCAGGCGAAAGGTAAAAAAAAGGTGCTAAGAACTAAAAAACTTCGTGGAAGTGACAAAGATGTGAGGGAAAATGCAATTAGCCAGAAAAAAATTTTTTTTTGAGTTAGTCTTTATGAAATTGTTTTTACATCCTGGAAAAGAATAAACGTTTATCACAAAAAGTATAAACTTTTCTTCCAAATACACTTCCTTTCAACGAAAAGCAAATGAGAAACGAACTTTGTTTGTCTAAAATTTCGTTTGTGAGGAAAGAATTATTTTTTTGCGTGCAGAATTGAAATATGGCAGAATTAAAAAATTGGAGATTTTTTACTGTTTGGTAGAATTCTGGATGTTTTGGAAGATTTTGCAAAATATGTTATTCTTCTCCAACTATGAAATGTTTCATAAATTTTCTATAGAAATAAAATTTTGATAAAAATTTCTATAGAAATAAATTTTTGACAAAATTTTCTATATAAATATAAAATTTTGACAAAAATTTTTATGACAATAAAATTTTGGTAGATTATTTTTGGCTCGAGCGGCAATCGTGATTTTTCTGTGATTGGGGATCGGTTTATTTGGGGAACTATATATAATATAGATCGATACGGACCAATTTTGGCATGGTTGTTATCGGCCATACACTAGCGAAATGTACCAAGGTTAGGTTAGGTTAGGTGGCAGCCTGATGTATCAGGCTCACTTAGACTATTCAGTCCATTGTGATACCACATTGGTGAACTTCTCTCTTATCAATGAGTGGTGCCCGATTCCATGTTAAGCTAAGGGACCTCCTTTTTATAGCCGAGTCCGAACGGCTTAGAGAACTTTTGAAACCCTCAGAAATGTCACCAGCATTACTGAGGTGGGATAATCCACCGCTGAAAAACTTTTTGGTGTTCGGTTGAAGCAGGAATCGAACCCACGACCTTCTGTATGCAAGGCGGGCATGCTAGCCATTGCACCACCAAATTTCAACCTGATCGGATGAATTGTGCTCCTTCAAGAGGCTCCGGAGGCCAAATCTGGGGATCGGATTATATGGAGTCTATACATATATAATTATGAACCGATATGGACCAATTTTTGCATGGTTGTTAGAGACCATATACTAACACCACGTACTAAGTTTCAACCGGTTCGGATGAATTTTGCTCCTCCAAGCGGCTCCGGAGGTCAAATTGGGGGATCGGTTTATATAAGGGCCATATATAATTAAGGTCCGATATGTACCAATTCTGGCATGTTTGTTAGAAACCATCTACTAACACCATGTACCAAATTTCAACCGGATCGTATGAAATTTGCTTCTCTTAGAGGCTCCGCCATCCAATCTGAGGATCGGTTTATATGGGGGCTATATACTTATGGACAGATGCGGACCAATTTTTGCATGGTTGTTAGAGACCATATACAAATACCATGTACCACATTTCAGCCGGATGGGATGAAATTTGCTTCTCTTTGAGGCTCCACAATCCAAATCTAGGGATCGGTTTATATGGGGGCTATATATAATTATGGACCGATGTGGACCAATGTTCGCATGGTTGTTAGGGATCCTGTACCAAATTTCAGCCGGATCGGATGATATTTGCTTCTCTTTGAGGATCCGCAAGCCAAATCTGGGGATCGGTTTTTATGGGGGCTCCATATAAAAGGTTTGCTGATAAGTCTCCGGTCTAACAAAGAAAAACACATTTTTTTGTCAAAATTCGTTTTTATTATTCAACATAGTTCCCTTCAGGAGCGATACAACGATTATAACGACCTTCCAATTTTTTTATACAATTTTGGTAGTACTCCTCAGTTTCGGCGATCACCTCTTCATTGCAGCCAAATTATTTCCCTGTGAGCATCTTTTTGAGGTCTGAGAACAAGAAAAAGTCGCTGGGGGCCAGATCTGGAGAATACGGTGGGTGGGGAAGCAATTCGAAGCCCAATTCATGAATTTTTGCCATCATTCTCAATGACTTGTGGCACGGTGCGTTGTCTTGGTGGAACAACACTTTTTTCTTCTTCATATGGGGCCGTTTTGCCGCGATTTCGAGCTTCAAAAGCTGCAATAACGCCATAAAATAGTCACTGTTGATGGTATTCCATGCGATAAAAATTATTCCATGCGCATCCCAAAAAACATAGGCCATTACTTTGCCAGCGGACTTTTGAGTCTTTCCACGCTTCGGAGACGGTTCACCGGTCGCTGTCCACTCAGCCGACTGTCGATTGGACTCAGGAGTGTAGTGATGGAGCCATGTTTCATCCATTGTCACATATCGACGGAAAAACTCGGGTGTATTACGAGTTAACAGCTGCAAACACCGCTCAGAATCATCCACACGTTGTTCTTTTTGGTCAAATGTGAGCTCGCGCGGCACCCATTTTGCACAGAGCTTCCGCATATCCAAAAATTGATGAATGATATGACCAACACTTTTCTTTCATATCTCTAAGGTCTCTGGTATCTTGATCAACTTCATTTTACGGTCATTCAAAATCATTTTGTGGATTTTTTTGATGTTTTCGTCGGTAACCACCTCTTTCGGGCGTCCACTGCGTTCACCGTCCTCCGTGCTCATTTCACCACGCTTGAATTTTGCATACCAATCAATTATTGTTGATTTCCCTGGGGCAGAGTCCGGAAACTCATTATCAAGCCAAGTTTTTGCTTCCACCGCATTTTTTTCCCTTCAGAAAACAGTATTTTATAAAAAAAAGGAAATTCCTTTTTTTCACAATAACAAAAGTTACTTCATAAAAGACGCTCTATCTCACAAACTAATTGACTTACAGACGTCAAATTTTGACACGAATCATTTGAAGGTTGGTACTATATAAAAATAATATGCATTTAATACTAGCGACGCCATCTATGTGTCAGACCGGGGACTTATCAGCCAACCTGTTAATTATTGACCGATGTGGACCAATTTTTGCATGGTTGTTAGAGACCATATACCAACACCATGTAACAAATTTCAGCCAGATGGGATGAAATATGCTTCTCTTAGAGGCTCCGCAAGCCAAATCAGGGGGTCCGTTTACATGGGAGCTAGACGTAAAAGTGAATCGATATGGCCCATTTGCAATACCAGCGGACCTACATCAATAACAACTACTTTTCGAGTTGTTCTTTAGTTCGGAAGTTAGCGTGATTTCAAACAGAGGGACGGACGGACGGACATGCTTAGATCGACTCAGAATTTCACGACGACCCAGATTATATATACTTTATGGTGTCTTAGAGCAATATTTCGATGTGTTACAAACGGAATGACAAAGTTAATATACCACCCATCCTATGGTGGAGGGTATAAAAACTCCCAGCCAAGCTGAGTAAAATTATAAATTAGCGCTTGGACTCCTAAAATAAAATCCTGTGTCCGTTTCTAGGCCAAATGCTCCATTTGTGCCCTTTTGTATGTGGTGAAAACTTTGAAGGAGCAAAGTTTTCTGTTTTAAATTTTGGCAATCCGTTGTTCTTCTTTTTTTAGAGATAAAGAGAATTTCATATAAACCTTACTTGTTATAATGAAACGATTTGGAAAAATCCCCAGAAAAGTCTCAAAATTTATGGAAATTCTTCACCGAATCCCCAGGTCCCCATATCCCTAATACTGACAATACTGCCTGTGATCGCGTTTTGAACCGATATAGACCAATTTTGGTCCGATATGGACCAATTATTGCTTGGTTCTTAGAAGGCCTATATTGACATCATGTAACAAATGTGGACAGGATCGGATGAAATTTGCTCCGCTCATGATATGGGAGCTATACCTAAAATGGTACGGTATTCACCGCAACCAAGTATGTTTATGCTTTGTGGGGTCTGAGATCAATATTTTGATGCGTTACAAACGGAATGACAAAGTTAGTATAGCCAATGGTGGATAATATAAAAAAAGCTGACTAATGTCACGTAAAGACCCAGAAAATCTTGATGATTATTCCTAAACTGTGCCAAGCACTGCTCTCCACTAGTCTCACTGTTGCTCATCCATTAAGCCGGCATCTTCTTCATAGCCAAAACTTCGTACAGGACATGAAATAGGTGACCCAATACCATATGGATTTGTTGCCACTCTGTCACCTGTGGTACCAACTGGTATCAAAAACAACTTTCAACATACAATTCTCTCAGTGTACATACTCAAACTCTACGCATTGCATATTGCAAATTGTTACTTTCGATCAGTAGTACTTCGATACCGTAATTACAATTTTCCCATATTGTTCTTGAGAGCCCATAACAAATTCTGCTTACAAATCTGAAATTGAACAATAAAAAAATGTGTCACTGTGAATATACTAGATAGCGAGGGACGTACAGAAGGTTGGAATGGAATGTTGGGCGGATACATACACTTGTCATCATATACCCAAATCACACTTTACAACAATCGTGAAGTGTGACACACCTTCTCCAATTCAATTGATTTACAATTTGATTGTTAAGGCGTTACCTCCACCATCCATCAACAAGTGTTTTAATGATGAACTGATGAATATTCTCTTAATTGAATAGAATCCCACAATCAAGTTTGTTGTTTTGCATATGCTAGGGTCGAGGCTATCATTTGAATGATTATGGGGTTATATTGCAATCAAAATCATCCTTTATTTATTTATTTTGTTTTTGTTTTTAATAAAAGAAAAATATAATATATTTGAACTTAAATTTAATGCTATTAATGCAAATGAAATATATTTTTTGTTCGATTTTTCAATTTGTTTCTATTCTTTTTTTTTGTTATTGCACCCAAATAGATCGACCTACTGGTTTAACTTATTGTGGCATGAAATGTGAAATTTTAATTTTATCTGTTTGAAATTTAAAATTTAGAGGAATTTGGAGGTCATAAAGAGAGCTATGCCGAATTGGTTATACATGTATAGGATCATAACATATTTGGGAATAGCTCCTATACATTTACTTGAAATATGAAATCTTGCGGTACCTTAAGTAAGTAAAGTGTTAAATTTGGTATATATCGGTGCATGTTTTGATAACGACCTAAAGTACGCGAACAATCCCCTTCCTCAGATATTCTGTGAGAACCCATTGACAAATTTCTTTGCTACACTCAAAAAAAAGTGAACCCTACACATAAAACAAAACACCAAAATATTTTCAATTAAAAAGTTGATTGAACTTGAAAATCCTTTCAATTAATAAATTAATTGATACTATTAACTTTTTAGTCAGGATGGAAACATTGAATTAATTAAGCCAAGGAATAAAATTTTAAAATTTTTAATAAAACAATTAATCGCCCAGCAAAAAAAAATTGAAGTTGTTCCACAAACATTTCTTTTAAAGCCCATCCCAGAATCCCCCACCGAGTTTTTTCAACTTCTGATGCAGTCCTTTTGGACAAGTCCACAAACATTTCTTCTAAAGCGCATCTTGGGATCCCCCAATGATTTTTTTTCTACTTCCGATGCAGTCCTTTTGGACAAGTGCACAAACATTTCTTCTAAAGCGCATCTTGGGATCCCCCAATGATTTTTTTTCTACTTCCGATGGAGTCCTTGTGGACAAGTATTAGAAAGAACGTAATCAGGCTATTTTAAGTGCACATTTTGTACAATTAAATTTTACAAAAAATAGAAAACTAATAAAAAAAAAAACTAAAAAAATAGAAATTAATAAAAAAAGTAAAAAATAATAAAAAAAAAATAAATTTCATTCCCGCTGGGATTTGAACCTGTGCTGTTGGACTTTTTCGCTTCCATGGAAGTTCTTTTGAGAAAGTTTTTCAAATTACGAGAATTTTAAATTTTTTGCTTGACTTTTAATAGAAATATATATTTATACGAAAATATATGCCGAAAATAAAAAATAACAAGTATAAACGGCCGTAAGTTCGGCCAGGCCGAATCTTATGTACCCTCCACCATGGATTGCGTAGAAACTTCTACGAAAGACTGTTATACACAATCGAAATACTTGGTTTGTTGTATCTTAAATCGTTTTCTAAATTGTTAGTCCACACGTGGTATATATTAGACAAAAAGCTATGTAAGTCTACAAATAATTACGAATCGATATGGACTTTTGCACGGTACATAGGGAGCCAGAGTTGAAATATGGGGGTCGCTTATATGGGGGCTATATACAATTATGAACTTGATATGGACCGATTTGATACCACCACGTACCAAATTTCAACCAGATCGGATGAATTTTGCTTTTCCACAAGGCACCGGAGGTCAAAACTGGGGATCGGTTTATATGGGGGCTATATATAATTATGGACTGATATGAACCAATTCATGCATGGCTGTTGGATACCATATACTAATATCACGTACCAAATTTCAACCGAATCCGATGAATTTTGCTCTTCCAAGGGGCTCCGGAGATCAAATCTGGGCATCGGAGCTATATATAATTATGGCCCGATATCGACCAATTTTTGCATGGGTGTTTGAGGCCATATATTAACACCACGTACCAAATATCAACAGAATCAGATGAATTTTGGTCTTCCAAGAGGCTCCGGAGGTCAAATCTGGCGATCGGTTAATATGGAGCTATATATAATTATGCACCGATGTGGACCAATTTTTGCATGGTCATTAGAGACCATATACTAACACCATGTACCAACTTTCAGGCGGATATGAGAAATTTGCTTCTCTTCGAGGCTCCGCAAGCCAAATCTGGGGATCGGTTTATATGGGGGCTATATATAATTATGGACCGATATGGACCAATTTTTGCATGGTTGTTAAAGATCATATACCAACACAATGTACCAAATTTCAGCCGGATCGGATGAAATTTGCTTCTCTTAGAGGCTCCGCAAGCCAAATCGGGGGATCGGTTTATATGGGGGCTATATATAATTATTGACCGATGTAGACCAATTTTTGCATAGTTGTTAGAGACCATATACTAACACCATGTACCAAATTTCAGCCGGATCGGATGAAATTTGCTTCTCTTAGAGGGTTTGCAAGCCAAATTTGGGAGTCGGTTTATATGGGGGCTATACGTAAAAGTGGACCGATATGGCCCATTTGCAATACCATCCGACCTACATCAATAACAACTACTTGTGCCAAGTTTCAAGTCGATAGCTTGTTTCGTTCGGAGTTAGCGTGATTTCAACAGACGGACGGACGGACGGAGTGACATGCTCAGATCGACTCAGAATTTCACCACGACCCAGAATATATACTTTATGGGGTCTTAGAGCAATATTTCGATGTGTTACAAACGGAATAACAAAGTTAATATACCCCCATCCTATGGTGGAGGTATAAAAACGATTCATGACATAAAAAATAATTTTTTTGAAAAAAATTTGATAAAAACAAGTATATACAGCAGTAAGTTCGGCCGGGCCGAATCTTAAATACCCACCACCATGAACCAAATATTAGGGGTTCCTTTGAAATTTCAGGAGGGCTTGAGGACTTGAGGACACTTCCCGAAGATAAATTTAAAGATTTCACCTATGAGGACTATATCAGATTCTGGATTTATAAGAACCATTTTTGTTTGAGTTTTAGAGTAATCATTAACATCTCTTGTAAGTGTGCAAGAAAATTATAAAATAACGTTTTGATTTGAAATCTTAAATCTGTAGAAGTAAAATCTGGAAATTTTACATTGAGTTTCAAGCAATTTTCATGATAAGTGCGCTTTCTACACCCTCAAGAAGTGAAGTCGGTCTATATGGAGGCATTACCAAATGGACTGATAAAAACTTAATCCGATACACGTTTTTGTGAGCCTAAAATACCAGAATATTTACAATTTCAGGCAAATCAGAAAAATCGCGAAATCGTTCTTATGGGGGCTATACTAAAATATGGAGCGATACTCACCGTTTTCGGCACACCTCTTTATGGCCCGAAAATACCTCTAGATTTCCAATTTCAGACAAATTGGATAAAAACTACGGTTTCTATAAACCCAAGACCCCAAATCGGGAGGTCGTTTTATATGGGGACCATACCAAACCATGGACCGATACTCACAATTTTTGACGCACGTATTTGTGGTCCTACAACACCTCTAGATTTCCAATTTCAGGTAAATTGAATAAAAACTGCGGTTTCTATAAGCCCAAGAAGTAAAATCGGGAGATAAGTCTATATGGGGGCTATACCAAAATATGGACCGATACTCACAATTTTTGGCACACGTATTTGTGGTCCTACAATACCTCTAGATTTCCAATTTCAGGTAAATTGAATAAAAACTGCGGTTTCTATAAGCCCAAGAAGTAAAATCGGGAGATAGGTCAATATGGGGACTATACCAAAATATGGACCGATACTCACAATTTTTGGCACACGTATTTGTGGTCCTACAATACCTCTAGATTTCAAATTTCAGGTAAATTGAATAAAAACTGCGGTTTCTATAAGCACAAGAAGTAAAATCGGGAGATCGGTCTATATGGGGGCTATACCAAAACATGTACCGATACTCACTATTTTTGGCACACCTCTTTATGGTCATAAAATACCTCTAGATTTCAAATTTCAGGCAAATTGGATAAAAACTACGATTTCTATAAGCCCAAGACCCCAAATCAGGAGGTCGGTTTATATGAGGACTATATCAAAACCTAGACCGATATAGCCTATCTTCGAACTTGACCTGCCTGCAGACAAAAGACGAGTTTGTGCAAAATTTCAGCACGATTGCTTCATTATTGAAGACTGTAGCGTGATTACAACAGACAGACAGACAGACAGACAGACAGACAGACAGACAGACAGACGGACATCGTTATATCGTCTTAGAATTTCTCCCTGATCAAGAATATATATACTTTATATAGTCGGAAATCGATATTTCGATGTGTTACAAACGGAATGACAAACTTATTATACCCCCGTCACCATTCTATGGTGGTGGGTATAAAAATTGCCGCTGGTGAGATTTGAACCTGCGTTTCTTATTTTTTCGTTCATACTAATAAAGAACATCTCGAGAAGCAATTAGAATGTTATTCCTTGGTGCCATATTACGATCATATCACAAACATTTGAATTGACCTTTCGACGCTTTATGTTCAATGGCGTTTGTGGCTGACTGTGCTAAGACGTTCTGTTATGGTGCCAGCAAACCCAGGTTCAACGCTTGGTCGGAGCGAAAAAGTTTTTCAAATTGTAAAAATTAGATAATAGGAATATAATTGTGTAATATAAAACATATGGATGAAAAAAAGTGAAATTGGTTGAAAAAAATTGTTTTCCAAGTTTGCACTACTTCCGGATCACAGATTGGGTATCCAAACTACTTTTTTGGAAGCTCTTTTTTTGCTGGGTGATTCAATTAACTTTTTAATTATACTCGGAAGACTAAGTCAATTAAAACAAGTAAATATATATATACGGCCGTAAGTTCGGCCAGGCCGAATCTTATGTACCCTCCACCATGGATTGAGTAGAAACTTCTACGAAAGACTGTCATCCACAATCGAATTACTTGGATTGTGGTATCTTAAAACTTCTTAACATCGTTTTCTAAATTGTCCATACGAGGTACATATTAGACAAAAAGTTGTGTATAGTTAAGTCTACAAATAATTACGAATCGATATGAACTTTTTGCACGGTACGTAGAGAGCCAGAATTTAAATATGGGGTCGCTTATATGGGGGCTATATACAATTATGAACTTGATATGGACCAATTTTTGTGTGATTGTGGATCGATTTATCTGAGGGCTATATATAACTATAGTCCGATATGGACCTAGTTAGGCATGGTTGTTAACGGCCATATACTAGCACAATGTACCAAATTGCAACTGACTCGGATGAAATTTGCTCCTCCAAGAGGCTCCAAAACCAAATCTCGGGATCGGTCTATATGGGGCTATATATGACTATGGACTGATATAGACCACTTTTGGGATGGTTGTTAAATATCATATACCACCACGTACCAAATTTCAACCAGATCGCATGAAATTTGCTTCTCCAAAAGGCACCGGAGGTCAAATCTGGGGATCGGTTTATATGGGGGTTATATATAATTATGGACTGATATGAACCAATTCCTGCATGGTTGTTGGATACCATATACTAACATCACGAACCAAATTTCAACCGCATCGGATGAATTTTGCTCTTCCAAGGGACTCCGGAGGTCAAATCTGGGGATCGGCTTATATGGGGCCTATATATACCCAGCAAAAAAATTTGGAAGTTCTTCCAAAGGCACAACCTTAAAAGCACTTCCAGAAGGTGAACTCCCAATAATGTTCTTTATTTTAACTACCCAGGAAGTTCTTTTAATTCAGTTTTTTATAAATTAGTTTTTCATACTTTAAATGGGTAATTATAACTTTTTTTGTTTCAAATAGGTTAAAAACAGAGTACGAATTCATAAATTGGTACAAATCATTTAAATTTTGTCGAAAAAAATGCTAAATCCAATCTGAAAAAATTGTGAATTTTTGAAAATATTTGAGGTCAAACGTTTCCGACGAACGTTAGAATCCATTAGAAATTATAAAAAAATATAAAAATTATTTATTTGACAAAATATCACAGAATTTTTTAAGTTACATCCAAAACAATGAATTCGGATCACACCTAAAGAAGTGATGCAAATTCAGTGCAACAGCTATTGAAATGGAGTACTTTCGTCCTATGACAAGCCCATGTTAAATTCATCGCTTCTGTGTCAATTTTGCACCACTTCCGGATCCAAAAAGAACCTTTTCATTACTTTTTTGGCGACGCTTTTTTTGCTGGGTAATTATGGACCGATATCGACCAATTTTTGCATGGTGCTTGAGGCCATATATTAACACCACGTACCAAATTTCAACTGAATCAGATGAATTTTGGTCTTCCAAGAGGCTCCGGAGGTCAAATCTGGTGATCGGTTTATATGGGGGCTACATATAATTATGGACCGATATGGACCAATTTTTGCATGGTTGTTAGAGACCAAATACTAACATTATGTACCAAATTTCAGCCGGATCGGATAAAATTAGCTTCTCTTAGAGGCTCCGCAAGCCAAATCGGGGGATCGTTTTATATGGGGGCTATATATAATTATGGACCGATGTGAACCAATTGGTTGTAAGAGACCATATACTAACACCATGTACCAAATTTCAGCCGGATCGGATGAAATTTGCTTTTCTTGGAGGCCTCGCAAGTCAAATTTGGGGGTCCGTTTATATGGGGGCTATACGTAAAAGTGGACCGATATGGCCCATTTGCAATACCATCCGACCTACATCAATAACAACTACTTGTGCCTACACGGATGAAAAAGACTGTTTTTCATATGTTTGGCTATAAACATTATATGTTTGGAACACAAATTTTTAAACACAAAATTTTTAAACACAATATTTTTAAACACAATAATGTTCATAAACTAGCATAACATGTTTGGGACATATATGTTAATATGTTAGAACATATTATGTTTGGGACATAAAATGTTTGTAAATATAATATGCTTGGATGCAAACATATATTAATTTAGAAATAGCCTATAAACATATATGTGTTTAGTAGCTTGGAGCGCTATTTAACAGGGAGCGATATTGAATTAAGTTGGTGGTTGTTTCTTGTTATTACAAAATTAACATTTTATTTTTCCTTGGGCAATTGATCAGCTACTTCTTTGATCCTTACAAACTGTGTGGTCCGCTGTTCGAATCCCCGTCCGGCAAAAGGTAAAATTAAAATAAAATAAAAATCATAAAATTGAATAATATCTTCTACAATGTTTGTATTACAGAAAAAGGTGCTAAGAACTAAAAAATCTCGTGGAAGTGAGAAAGATGTGGGGGAATATACAATTAGGCAGAAACAAAATTTTGAGCATTCAGGTCGAAAACCTATGTTGTTAGCACCTATATTACCTGTTTATTTTCATAATTCATTATGATTGTAAATATATAAATAAATAAATAAAATTTTGAGCACAATATTGTTTGGGAGAATTTTTTTTAAGCATATAATATTTTTGGGTGCAAAATGCTTCCAAACATATTATATGTTCACATAATAACATATTGTTTTTTAGAAGACAACATTATTGAATTTGGATGCAAAAATACAAAATGTATGGAACTTAGACTACCCAAACATATATTGTTTAGACCAATATGCTTTCAAACATATTATATATTGGAAGAGATCAAACATATAAATGTTTGGGCAATACCCAAAAATGTATATGCTTGAAGCAAAATATGTTTGGGAGTATATGTTACAGAAGCGATTTTTTGTGAGGGTGTAGTTTCAAGTCGATAGCTTGTTTCGTTCGGAAGTTAGCGTGATTTTAGCAGACGGACGGACGGACGGACATGCTCAGATCGACTCAGAATTTCCCCACGACCCAGAATATATATACTTTATGGGGTCTTAGAGCAATATTTCGATGTGTTACAAACGGAATAATAAAGTTAATATTCAAAAATTCATAAAATAGTACCAATACCGAAGGAAAAGGGAGCTACTTCAATCAGTAATTTTCGGCCGATTTCCATTTTGTCCATTGTGAATAATATTTTTGAGAAAATACTTCATCGTCAATTAGTGACTTATATCGACGGAAATAATTTGATTAATCCTTTCCAATACGGATTTCGGAAAGGATGTGGGACGGAGGACGCAACAATAAGTGTCGTCAACTACATCTGTAAATTGTTAGATGAAGGAAATAGTGGAGATGTGGGGATCTTCTTCGACTTGTCAAAAGCTTTTGACATGATTGACCATAGTATTTTGCTACAGAAATTACGTTTTTATGGCATTCGTGGATCTGAACTAAGACTTTTTAGCTCTTATTTAGAAAACCGTAAACAATTTGTCCAAATTGGTGATGTAAGAAGTGAGGAGATTCCTGTGAAATTTGGTGTGCCACAAGGAAGTATTTTAGGTCCTCTTTTATTTGTTTTGTATCTCAATGATCTTGCAAACCTGAATCTTTTTGGGAAAATGTTTATGTACGCTGACGATATATGCATAATTTATCCATTTAAATCGGAGGTGTCAACCAAGTGTTATATGGAAAGAGATGCAGCTCTAATTTTGGAATATATGCGTCGTAATAAACTGTTTGTGAATGAATCTAAAACAAAGTTGATCCGTTTTAGACCTTTTGTTCGCTTCAATTCTCAATTTAGCCTAAATGTTGGAGGAAAGTTGATTGAAGAAGTAAGCTCCATAAAATATTTGGGGTTGCATATGCAGTCTAATTTGTCATGGGATGAACATATTCATACTTTAAAACAGAAAGTATCATCTTCACTGGGTCTCTTATACAAATTTAAGCATAAGTTTAACCAGAATACCAAATTTATTGTTTATCAAAGTTTAATACAGAGTCATTTGAATTACTTTGCAGCTATATATGCTTGTAAAAACACTATAGCTCTACGATCATTGCAGCGACTACAGAATAAATAATTGAAAGTGGTAGCGAATCTAGAATTGGCCCATTCAACTTTAGATCTTTATAGAACAATTTTTCCATCTGTGTTACCTATATATGGAGTATACAAATTTCAGACTATAGTATATGTTTACAAATGCCTTCATGACATAGGTCATCACAAGTTTCAATTTGTGCGAAATCAAACTGTTTTCAACACCAGAAACAATCGGAGACTGAGGGTTGTATTTTGCCGAACCGAAACGACAAAGCAACGTATTGAATATTCTGGTATACGATATTATAATAACTTGCCAGATACGATAAGGGAGTGTAGAACAATTTCTACTTTTAAAAAGAAATTAAAAGAGTATTTGTTGTCAAATGTTGATGTATTCCTTTGTAGTCACAATACAGCAATAACTTAGTGCTTCTAATATGTTGTACAGGAAACGAAATGTTTTAATTTTACAATTGATCTCAAAGTATTATATAAATATTAACTAATAGTATATAAATTTGCCAACTAGCCTCTACTATGCCAATCGGCGCTGAGGCACTAATATAATTTGAATTTATATAATTAAGTTTTATAACGTCTAAATAAAAAAAATATATACCCCCCATCCTATGGTGGAGGGTATAAAAACGAATAAATTAAAATTTGCTGCCTAGGATCAAATACGCAAAACTTAAATTTAAAAGAGAATTCTGTCTTAAAAGTATCCTTACTTCAATTCTTCGCTTCTTTGGCTCGGAATCAATACCAAAATCATTAGTGTAAAGACAAAATCTTTGGAACCGGACATGCTTTTTTTTAGTGTGGCTATACTGAAACATAAACTATTACTATTTACCTTTATATTTCCAAATTTAGACAAATGGATTAAATATTCGAGTGTCTACACGGGCAAGAAATCGGGCAATCGGTCTATATATAGTCCCCATATAGACCGATCGAAACATCAACTCGATCTTAGTAGTCACTTTTAGGAAGAACTACTGGGCCTCTGTCGCAATTTCCAAAAAGGATCTCGCTTTTAATAATCTAAGTACAATTTTTTACAGTTCCTCGTTAAATTATTCGAACATTATACCCAAAATTAGTATACATGTAATTTTAATAATCACGCCAACTTTTTCTTTTGGGCCTATGACCATCCCCGTACATGAGAAATTTCTTAACTCCACCAATGGCTTTACAACAACATGGACCGATGCACCCATAAAAAGCCGACTATATTACATGCCGCACCACTTTGCAGATCTACATTTTTCGATACCTCAAATTCTTCAATGCCAATTGTACTCGCCTCGCAAAATTGCATATAAATCGGAGTAAAACTCTAAATGTGAACCTATGTTATTGAAACCAAATATGGTACACCTTTCGACACTATCAGTTGTACTCTCTGTTACACGGTTTGGTTCAGGATATAAAAAAAAAAATAAATAAATGTAATATGAAATGGAAATAATGAAAATTTTAATTTGTTTAAATATATACATATAAATTGTTAATAATTAATATAATCGAGTTTCAAATTATGAACTATGTATGAAATTGTTATATATAAGAATTTTTTATTCCATTTTACAGAAATAAGTTTAAAAAGATAAATTTTATTAAATAAATAATTGAAAAAAATATAAAATATAGTTATTTTATATTTCTAACAAAGTGCCATTTTTGTCCTTTGTATTTAAGCAGCAACGCTTGAAAGTTTCCTAAAAATTTATTTAGGAAAAATAATGAAAAGAAAAAAAGAAAAATTCAAAATATTACTATAATAAAAAACTGAGATTATTAATTTATATTAGTTTCATTCGTTGGCTACATTTTTTTGTATCTTATTTACTAATTAAAATTCCTATGATAGGAAGTCATTAAAATTGTTCGTAGTATGGACTTAAAGCTATCTCTCTCTCCTAGAATACTGCTAATGACTTCATAGGGTTTTGCACTTTCCTCTTCCTCAATTGGTTCATAGAATGTCTAGAGTGTTTATCTTTCATCTTGACTAAATGCAAAACAATTTCAAACTTACTTTTGTAACTTTACAACTTACAGCTCAATCTATGCCACCAAAACTGAAGTAGAGAAAATAACCTCTTTAGTGGGTCGTTGTTGTCGGTATTTTATAAAATAAAAATGTCAAAACTTTGCCTGGGGTATGGGGAATGGAATTGTATGGCGGATAAAATAACCAAACAACTCCAAAACAAAAATTTTTACTTGAAATTAATGGAGGCTTCACCATCCACATAGTCATGGCCATGTAGGACAAACTAAAATTCAACTCTATGTTATAAATAAATTAGATGTGTCGTATGTATAAATTCGCTCACATACATACCTCAACTCTGAACTAAAAAACAAAACACTTCGAAAAGCTGTGAAACACTCAGAAATGTCACCAGCATTATTAGTAGAGGGATAAACCACTGTTGAAAAAATAAATTGAGCTAAATTTTATGACGTTATAGAAAACTGTAGCGTGAGGCCATTTAAAGAAAATATAGAATTTTGCTATCTTTTATTGGGAGAACAAGTGTGCAGACTGCACACATCACTGCCCAGCAAATAAAGAACTTCCAAAGGAGTAGTTTGGACCCCCAACTTATGATCCGGACGTAGTGCAAACTTGAATCATCTCCAATGAATATTATGTTACATGGACTTGTCAGACGATACAGACACATGGTGTCTTTGGCAATAATGCTCAGAGCCGGCTTCTGAGTCGATCTAGACGGACATGGCGTCTGTTTATTTGTTTACTAACATTGTGTTCCACGCCAGGGCATTAGCCGACTTAAATTTTAAGTCTATTGATTTTGTATATGACAGCTTATATGTATTCTAGAAAGTGCAGGGTATGTTATAGTCGGCCCCACACGACTTTAGACTTTCCTTACATCTTTTTTACGTTTTTGTTACTTCTCTCTACTTTTTTAGCGACATTTAATTGACAATGATTTAAATTTTGATTTTAAACCGCCAAATAGCGTATTTTCTAAGAGAAAGAACTCCATCGGAAGTGGAAAAAATTGGAACAACTTCTAATAAATAATAAAATAAGTAAGGAAAGTCTAAAGTCGGCCCTGCACCACTTTGTAGATCTAAGTTTTCGATACCATATCACATCCGTCAAATGTGTTGGGTGCTATATATAAAGGTTTGTCCCAAATACATACATTTATATATCACTCGATTTGGACAGAATTTGATAGACTTTTACAAAATCTATAGACTCAAAATTTAAGCTGGCTAATGCACTAGGGTGGAACACAATTTTAGTAAAAAAATATGGGAAACATTTAAATCTGAAGCAATTTTAAGGAAACTTCGCAAAAGTTTATTTATGATTTATCGCTCGATATATATGTATTAGAAGTTTAGGAAAATTAGAGTCATTTTTACAACTTTTCGACTAAGCAGTGGCGATTTAACAAGGAAAACGTTGGTATTTTGACCATGTTTGTCGAAATCAGAAAAACATATATATGGGAGCTATATCTAAATCAGAACCGATTTCAATCAAATTTGGCACACATGACTATATTACTAATTGTATTCCTAGTGCAAAATTTCAATCAAATTGGGCCAAAACTCTGGCTTCTGGGGCCACATAAGTCCATATCGGGCGAAAAATATATATGGAAGCTATATCTAAATCTGAACCGATTTCAATCAAATTTGGCACACATGCTTATACTACCAATTTTACTCCTTGTGCAAAATTTCAAGCTAATCGGGATACAACTCTGGCTTCTGGGTCCATATAAGTGCATATCGGGCGAAAGATATATATGGGAGCTATATCTAAATCTGAATCGATTTCAACCAAATTTGGCGCGCATAGCTAAAATGCTAAATCTACTCCCTGTGCAAAATTTCAACCAAATTGGGCCAAAACTCTGGCTTTTAGGACCATATTAGTCCATATCGGGCGTAAGATGTATATGGGAGCTATATCTAAATCTGAACCGATTTCAATCAAATTTTGCACACTTGACTATACTACTAATTGTACTCCTAGTGCAAAATTTCAACCAAATTCGGCCAAAAAACACGATAGTTTAATATTTTCAATATATAACAAGAGCAGAAGGTTTTATTAAGGTGTTTTCTATTATAATTAATGGTAAACAATATTACCTATAATTTCCAACGATATGGATAAATTTGCAACCGCACCAATTGGCTTATCGATAACAAGTAAAGTGAGAGATGCTCTCAACCAAGATGGCGGAAGGCGGGGCTTTTGACAAGATAAATTAATATTCAAATTATGACATTTCTACTCTGGCAGGGATGTACCAAAAAGTAGTATACAAATTCTAACGAACACTATTAAGTCCAATTAATCTTTACTCGAACTTAAACATTGCCGGCCGCCTTGCAACATCAAGGTATGTTGTAACTAAAACTAAACTTAAAATACAAAATGAGGCTAAGTGCAGTGCAAAGTGAGTTTCCTTCAGTTCATTTACCATAAATCCAATTTATTAATTCATTTATCTTTTCAAATTCAACCTAAGACTAGATTACAAAAAAAAACTAATAAAAATAATTACGTAAGGTCAGAAGGGGACCTGGTAGAACCCAAAAGGGGGGCTCTCGCGACAATATATCGATGGGTCAAAAGGGGACCCGTTAGAACCCCAAAAAGGGGGCTCTCGCGAAGAGATACAATAAAACGATGGCCAAAAGGGGGCCGTTAGAACCCAAAAGGGGGGCTCTCGCGCATTTACCCTAGCAGTTACACAACCCGGACAGAACCCAACCGAAGATTGTATAATGAGCCACCGGGAGACCGGGCGACGTATACACCCTATGTGTTATGATTCGCCCATACACCTCAGGACCAAAAACGATCGCAACCCGTCCCACTCGGTAAAATTGCGGATCTGCCAAAGGTAATCCCAAAAAGGATTCCTTGATCCGTTCTGGCACGGCTTCGGCGGGGGTCAACACACGACCTAGATCGTGCACACGAGCAGTAAACGTCAGTCGCTGCTCTGGATCATAAGCGGACGATACTGTCAACCGGCAAAATTGGACCCCCTCAATATTTGTAACCGGTAGCCCTAAGTTCTCGACCATAGAACGACAGATTTGGCTTTGGCGCGCGCAGTTGTCGATTACTGCACGGACCGGAACGGACACACCATGGGGGGACACGCGGACTACGAGGCTGGGCGCCAGAGTAACGACATTCTGCAGAGGCAGAACTCCGACGCCGCCAAAATCGGAATATGACCGTGCCACAGCAAGATCGGACGGACGATTCGTATGGTTCCCACTACGAATCCGCTGAGCAGACCTCGAGCTCCCATGTTCAATTCGAGGCGCCACAGCCGCAGCGTGTAACAAAACATTGTGGTCCCCGGAGCAACTGGGGCACCTACGCCGGCTAGGACAATCCTTCGACTGGTGGGTCTGTGCTAGACATCTGTAGCAATAGCGATGTCGTACCACCATACGTATCCTCTTCTCAATCGAAAGAGAGAGGAACTTCCGACACCGCCGCAATGCGTGACGACCTCCACAAACCCTGCAAACCAATTGAGCAGGAGTTCGACCAACATCAGTAGCCTCTACTACAGCAGGCGCCACCACGGGCTCATCCACAACTACCGGAGGTGGACTCTCAATTTCTTGGGGCGATAGCTGAACCTCCGGAATGGCAGGCGACGGTATCGCCATCGGCTCCTCCAACAATGCCCGTTCGACCGCCGACATATCAAGGGGGCACGCAGTATCATCATCCGATTGATCCATAATAACCTCGAAATTTTCAAAGTCGTCAGCGAAGCACGAGGTATTTTCCATGATACTGCGAGAAAATATACGAATTACAAAGAGTTCGCCGAAGTGTCGGTCAATGAGACCAACTTAGCTATAGGTCGTCTTACAACGCCATTCTCCGTACGTATATCCGCGACCCGAATGTGACCATCTACGCCCGGGTGAACCGACACGACTCGACCTAATTTCCAAGAAGTTGGTGGAAGCTGTTCATGACGAATAACGACTAGGTCATTTACCATAACATCGCGCTGAGGAAATTTCCACTTATATCTCATATGCAGATTCTTCAAATATTCCTCTTTCCAACGTACACAAAACTGTTGTGCAAGAGCCTGTACCTTACGAAACCGATTCACCAACGAAAGAGGCTGTTCGGTTATAACTGGCTCAGCAGGGGCGAGTAGAGGGGCACCTATAAGAAAATGACCCGGTGTCAAAGCGTCAAGCTCCTGCGGGTTATCCGATTGGGGACAAAGAGGTCTTGAATTCAAACAAGCCTCAATACGAGCCAACACCGTCGAAAACTCTTCAAACGTGAAACGAACATTCCCTATTTGCCTTCTGAAATGCAACTTAAAACTCTTCACCCCAGCTTCCCAAAGGCCTCCCATATGAGGCGCACCAGCTGGGATAAATCGCCACGATAGGCTCTGGTGTGCAAACTTAGAGGACACGACATCACTGCTTCCCCTAATTACATCCCGGAAATTTCGTTCAAGCTCACGCGACGCACCGACAAAATTTGTCCCATTGTCCGAGAAAATGGTCGCAGGACAACCCCGACGAGCAACAAACCTATGAAATGCCGCAAGAAAGCCGGCAGTCGACAAGTCGGAAACCGCTTCCAAATGAATCGCCCTAGTAGCAAAACACACGAAAACGCACACATAACCTTTAGTTATGCGACAATAACGTCCGGTGAACGACTTCACCTCAAAGGGGCCTGCATAGTCTACGCCAGTCGTAGTAAAAGGTCTGTCGAGAACAGTTCTTTCCGGAGGAAGAGGAGCCATCACCTGACTACAAACCCGTTTCCTCTCCAAAAGACATGGTTTACACCTATGTATAACCGAACGAATAAGATTCCTCACCCGAGGTATCCAGTATTCTATACGAAGAATACGCAACATCAACTGATTTCCTCCATGAATGGAAATCAAATGAACAAATTCCACCAAAAGCTTCGTGAATCGACAGCTGTAGGGCAAAATTATAGGGTGCCGCTCCGAATACGAAAGAATAGGCGAGCGGCTCAAACGACCATACATCCGCATTACACCCATTTCATCAAGGAACGGGTTCAAAGAAACAAGTGAACTGCCAGTACCTAACGAAGACCTATCCATCAAGTCCTTATATTCATTACCATAATTCATTTTTTGAGCAAGCACTATCAAGCGACTTTTAGTTGCCCTAATCTCAGACGATGATAAACTGTGATCCGCATAGCTACAATCACGCCTATGAGCGGGATGCGTCCGATAAAAGAATCTCATAACATATGAGATAACACGCAGCGCTCTATCCAGAGAAGAAAATCTATCGAGAACATCCTCGTATGAATTAACGAAAGAAGCATGTGCCTTCACAGACCGAATTTCTACGTCGGTGTCAAAAGAGGAAGTGTCACGAACCGGCCATTCCGATTGACTACACGATAGCCACTGAGGCCCATGCCACCAAAGTCGAGAGGCGGCCAAATCCGAAGGGGACACACCGCGGCTGCCAAGATCAGCAGGATTATCCTCCGACCTCACATGATACCAATTCGTACCACCGACGTTCTCCTGAATGCGACATACCCTATTCGCGACAAATGTTGTCCAAGCCGAAGGCGTTTTCTTTAACCAGGCTAGTACAATAGTCGAATCCGTCCAACAATAAATTCGACCAAAATCAATACCGATTTCTCGAATGACCGTTCTTGCGAGTTCGGACGCTAAAACAGCGCCGCAAAGCTCCAAACGAGGCAAAGAAACCGATTTCAACGGAGCAACTTTCGTCTTGCACGATAGCAAATTAACGACAATCTCGCCATTTGGGGCCAAAACTCGAATATATACTACCCCCGCGTATGCCTTAGCCGAGGCATCTGAAAATACGTGAAGCTCGGCCGAAGTGCACGGTGTGTAACGAATCCACCGAGGAATATTTATCGAATTGACATCCGGATAACTATCTACAAATTTTTCCCACTCGGATGCCGTTGCCGAAGGCAGTATTTCATCCCAGCCGACGCGATCAAGCCAAACCTTCTGCATGATAATCTTTGCCACAATTATCACTGGACCTAACCAACCGACAGGGTCGAATAATTTCGCGATAGCCGACAACACTTCCCGTTTAGTGTATCCACACCTTTTTGCTATAGGCTCGACCGCGAAGTAGAATGCATCCAATTGAGCATTCCATCTCACACCCAATGGTTTCGAATTGCTAGCCTCGACAAATGCCAGCAATTGAGCATCAACCAAATATTCCGGCGGTAGTGAATCTAAAATTTCTCTATAATTCGATGTCCATTTCCGCAGTTCAAATTTAGCCGTCGCAAGCGCCGCGATTAATTGATCCCGAGCCATTATCGCAGTTTCAAGGTCATGAGTTCCGGTCAAAACGTCATCAACGTACATACATTTACGTAATATATCGGCCGCGAGTGGAAACTCCTCCTCAGTGTCTTCAGCTAACTGTAACAGTGTCCGTATCGCGAGATATGGTGCACAGTTTACACCGAAGGTCACCGTTTGTAGTTCATAGTCCTGGACTGTCCTTGTCGGAGAATCCCTAAAAACAATTCTCTGCAACGGAGCATGAGAAGAGTCCACTCGAATCTGCCTATACATCTGTGTAATATCGCAGTTGAACACGTATTTAAATAGTCGCCATCGCATAATAAGAAGGACTAAGTCCTGCTGCAAAGTGGGACCTACGTGAAGGATATCGTTAAGACTATTCCCGTTGGACGTTTTATTAGACGCATTAAATACGACGCGAAGTTTGGAAGTCTTCTTCTCGAGGTTAATGACAGGATGATGTGGAAGATAACACGAAAGTGTATCACTTGCAGAAATGGCGGATACTGGCCTCATGTGATCCAAATGCAAATATTCTTTAACAACACTATCATAAACTGATTTCACGTCCGGCCTTTTCGATAATGACGATTCATTACGATAAAATTGCCTCAAAGCAGTTGTTCGGGACTCACCCAAATATCCACGAGGACCGAGCTCTTCCTTTAGCGGAAGTGTAACTATATATCTACCTTCCGAATCTCTGCGCGTTGTCCGAACGTAATTTTCCTCACAGAACTTATCGGAGGGGGACAAAACCCCTTTACGTGGTGTTTCCTCCAACTCCCAAAACCGTAAAAGTGTTCTATCTAAATTTTCCTCTTCATCAACCGCTATAGTCGTAGTAAATGTTTGAATTTGCGATGTAGAAATCGGACCCGTTACTAGCCAGCCGAAAACACTGTTCTGTGCTATCAATGATTGAGCCGCAATCTGCCGGCAACCTTCTAATAGTATTCTCGGGTACAAGTCAGCGCCTAGTAGAATATCGACCGGTCTCGACACGAAAAGATTCGGATCAGCTAAGCGAATATCCGGAATCTGAGACAAAACTTCCTGCGACACCGTAAAGGAAGGTAAATTCCCGGATATAGATTGGAGCACTATAGCCATAGTTTCCAACAAAACCGACGCGTTGAGTGGAGATCCGATTTTCAAATTACACATTTTACTCGATTTGGCCGAAATTGCGCTATTTACCCCCGAAATTGTAACATTAGCCGCGTGAACCGGTAGTTTCACCCGATTTCGAAAGCGTTCCGTCAGAAACGAAGATTCTGAAGCGGGGTCAATCAAAGCGCGTGCCGGATATGAAACCCCATCGTGCATGATATTAATCATCGCAGTTCCCAAAAGCACGGCCCTATTTTGCGTCGTATGAAATGCCTGGCGAGGTAGGCACGCCGACGAGGTAGAAGGTTGCGGCTGATCAACCGAAGGCATAGTTCTCGGTTGAAAACTAGCCGCTGAACTCGACAAGGTGTTGGTCGAACCCGTCGCCGAAGTCGCGCTATTAGACGGCGTAGAATCGCGATGCAATAGCGAATGATGTCTCGAATTACATTTTACACACGAATATTGTCTTGGACAATCCTTCATCTCATGACCTTTCATTAAGCAATTCAAGCACAACCGGTTACGTTTTACCACTATGTAACGTTCCGATACCGAGAGTTTACCAAATTTAACGCAAGCCGAAAGTCTATGATTATGTTTAGGACAAATAACGCACTTAGATTCCGACGAAGCACGCGACGATTTAGAAGAAGACGCATTGGTAAAATGCGCTTTTACCTTCTTTTCCTGAGAACGCTTCGAAGACGTGTCTTCCCGCAAATCATGCAAACACATCAACGTACGAACCCTTTCGGACAAAAAAGCGTCTAAATCCGCCCACGACGAAAGGGCTGATTTGTCCCTAACACTCTGCTCCCAAAGAGTCTGTGTGAGCCGCGGCAAACGTTGAAGGCAAATAAAAACGAGTATCTGGTCCCAATTATCGGTCGAAACTTCGTACGTATTCAATGCCGAAAGACAGCCATTGATTCCACGTTGAATCGATTTCAAACCCGCACTTGTCTCTACCGATACTGCCGAAATTGCAAAGAGAGACTTAAGTTGATTGTGAACTAGAACCCGCTTATTGTCGTATGCATCAACGAGGGCCTTCCACGCGAGGGCAAAACTTCGATGTGTCAGCGGAAACTTCGAGACAATTTCCCTAGCTTCGCCACTGGTCTTCCGCACAAGATGACACAAACGCTCGACGTCCGTTAATCTTGAATTGTTAACATAAACTGCTTGAAACAAATCCCGGAATGTAGGCCAGTCTAGAAAATTGCCCTCAAATACATCCGTATCGCACGGTGGCAACGCCAAATTGTGAACCATATCACAAAGTGGAGGGCCACTAACGGCCACTTCACCCCTAAACCCGGCTTTGCCATTAGGCAGCGACTGCCCATCCCGATCAGCCGGTATCGAAGTAGTCGCGTTATTAGCCCAAATCGCTTCGGATCCTTGAGTCGATTTATGAGACCCGATACTCCGTCTCGATGCTGCAACGACCGAAGACGCAGACGAAGTGATCGATGATCTACGTGACCGACGAAACTGGCCCAATTTTCGATTTATCGCGGACAAACAATTCATATAAGCCTGATGGGACGCGTCATATTTCCCGTCCACCGATTCAATATCGCTCGTTTGCGTTGTTCCGGCACCCTGTAAACTAGCCACGCATTCCTCAAAGCAATCCTGAACCTTTGTCCACAACTTCCCCAATTCCTCACTTCGAATCTCGAGGCTATAGACGTCTAACTCCTCATCTTTCATGGCATTAAAATGGGCGTGGAATTTAATAAGAGCGTCCGAAACGCGAATAAAGCGATCAAAGGGAGATACAGACATTCTAACTTTACGTTCAACTACCAAATTGAAGAATGTAACCAAATACGAAATTACAATATAGCCAAGAAGCAACGGCCAATAAAATTACCAAACTCAGACAAGGTTCCGTTCAATAAAAATAGCAAAATACGCAAAAGTAACTCGAGTTACAAAGATTAATTCGAGTCCACAACTCGCGAAAATCCGACAAAAGATCAAACGTTCCCAGAAACCGAAAATACTGAATGTAGGGTGCACAAAATATTACCCCCGAACGCTTGACACAAGAAAAATTATAATAATAATAATAATAAACAAAGGTATAAATAAATCAATAATAATAAATACCTGTCCAATAAATATTCAAAATTTACCAAATATTTGAATGATCGAATAATTTCTCTCAGTGTGAGAGCGTAAAAGTTTCAAAATATACCGAGTTTTAATTCAAGCCCCGATTCCAACCGGGAAATATTCAAACCTTTGAATTCAACTTGAATTCTAATGTGGGAATTACACGTAGTGTATAGCCCCCTTAAGAATTCAAATGATGATCGATATCCGATAACACGATAGTACGAGATGTGCCCGATTAGTCACTATACTATAGCAATCGACTAAGAGCGCAACACTGATGAGAACAAAACAAAATAAAAGCTTTTGTATGTTCTCAAATGTATGCAAATGAACGAAACAATAATTAACAAATGAAATTTCAGCACAGAAAACGCGAAAAAGTGGTGAATATACGAAACAAAGAGAGTGATATATGTGTATAGTGAATATTAGTGTACGAAAGTGGTGAAAATATGTACTTTAAGTTATTTCTCTCCGAAATTATTTGCACAGACGTCAAAATGGAAATACAAAAACAAAAACCTTGAATGCGTTTTGCCGTCGGCAAATGAAAATTTACTTAAAAACAATGAAAAACGATATTTTCACGCAAATAAAGGCAAATAAACCACTTTAAATAAAAAAACACTAATATTCACTGATACCACTGAACTTGTACACCACTTTTAGGAATATTTATAATAAAAACCGATCGCGTAGCGTTGTAAAACAACCTTTTTTTTTCTTTAAATGGACGGACGACCACTATATTTGTTGTTGCACCGACCGCGAACTCACTTTATAAGGGAAAATGCACTGCACTTACCTTATAAAACGATGAAACAGATGTTGAGGATGATGAACTGATTGGTTTGAGTTTAAGGTGAAATTGATGACCAGGTCAGGTGGACTGTGTCTATAACAAAAACCAAGAAAAACACCGGTTAAACCAATTCTTCCACTCCGAAGTCCAATTATCCGGTACGAATGGATCAAAATGTTCGCCGAATGCGAAAAGTATGGAAATATAGAGAAAAATAAAAACACGATAGTTTAATATTTTCAATATATAACAAGAGCAGAAGGTTTTATTAAGGTGTTTTCTATTATAATTAATGGTAAACAATATTACCTATAATTTCCAACGATATGGATAAATTTGCAACCGCACCAATTGGCTTATCGATAACAAGTAAAGTGAGAGATGCTCTCAACCAAGATGGCGGAAGGCGGGGCTTTTGACAAGATAAATTAATATTCAAATTATGACATTTCTACTCTGGCAGGGATGTACCAAAAAGTAGTATACAAATTCTAACGAACACTATTAAGTCCAATTAATCTTTACTCGAACTTAAACACTGGCTTCTGGGGCCATCTAAGTCCATATCGGGCGAAAGATATATATGGGAGCTATATCTAAATCTGAACCGATTTCAATCAAATTTTGCACACTTGACTATACGGCTAAGTGTTATGTTTGTACAAAATTTCATGCAAATTAGTATAAAACTCTGGCTGCTGGGTCCATATTAGTGCATATCGGGCGAAAGATATATATGGGAGCTATATCTAAATCTGAACCGATTTATTCCAAAATCAATAGGGTTCTATTCTGACTCAAATTAGGAACATGTGCCAAATTTGAAGGCGATTGGACTTAAATTGCGACCTAGACTTTGATCACAAAAATGTGTTCACAGACAGACGGACATGGTTATATCTACTCAGGGACCCACCCTGAGCATTATTGCCAAAGACACCATGTGTCTATCTCGTCTCCTTCTGGGTGTTACAAACATATGCACTAACTTATAACACCCTGTTCCACAGTGTGGCGCAGGGTATAATAAAACAAGTATATACGGCCGTAAGTTCGGCCAGACCGAATCTTATGTACCCTCCACCATGGATTGCATAGAAGACTGTAATCCACAATCTAATTACTTGGGTTGTGGTAATACTTACCGATGGCAAGGTATCTTAAAACTTCTTAACATTGTTTTCTAAATTGTGAGTTAGTCTATACGTGGTATATATTAGACATAAAAGGTATGTATAGGTAAGTCTACAAATAATTACGAATCGATATGGACTTTTGCACGGTGCGTCCAGAGCCAGAATTGAAGTGTGGGGGCTATATACAATTATGAACTTTATATGGACCAATTTTTGTGTGATTGGGAATCGATTTATCTGAGGGCTTTATATAACTATAGACCGATATGGACCTAGTTAGGCATGGTTTTTAACGGCCATATGTTGTTAACGGCACAATGTACCAAATTTCAACTGACTCGGATGAAATTTGCTCCTCCAAGAGCCATCAAAACCAAATCTCGGGAACGGTTTATATGGGGGCTATATATGATTATGGACTGATATGGACCACTTTTGGCTAACACCACGTACCAAATTTCAACCAGATCGGATGAATTTTGCTTCTCCAAAAGGCACCGGAGATCAAATCTGGGAATCGGTTTATATGTGGACTATATATAATTATGGACTGATATGAACCAATTCCTGCATGGTTGTTGGATGCCATATACTAACATCACGTACAAAATTTCAACTGAATCTGATGAATTTTGGTCTTCCAAGAGGCTCCGCAAGCCAAATATGGGGATCGGTTTATATGGGGGCTATATATAGTTATGGACCGATGTGGACCAATTTTTGCATAGTTGTTAGAGACCATATACTTACAACATCTACCAAATTTCAGCCGGATCGGATTTGCTTCTTTTGGGGGCTCCGCAAGCCAAATCGGGGGTTCGGTTTATATGGGGCCTACATATACTTATGGACCGATGTGGACCAATTTTTGCATAGTTGTTAGAGACCCTATACTTACAACATGTACCAAATTTCAGCCGTATCGGATGAAAGTTGCTTCTCTTAGAGGCTCCGCAAGCCAAATCGGGGAATCGGTTTATATCGGGGCTATATATAAGTATGGACTGATGTGGATCAATTTTTGCATGGTTGTTAGAGATCATATGTTGACACCATGTACCAAATTTCAGCCGGATCGTATGAAATTTGCTTCTCTTAGAGGATCCGCAAGCCAAATCTGGGGGTCCGTTTATATGGGGGCTATACGTAAAAGTGGACCGATATGGCCCATTTGCAATACCATCCGACCTACATCAATAACAACTACTTGTGCCAAGTTTCAAGTCTTAGAGCAATATTTCGATGTGTTACAAATGGAATGACAAAGTTAATATACCCCCATCCTATGGTGGAGGGTATAAAAAATCCAAAAGTTGTATTATTAAGAAAATGACCAACTACCATAAAGGCATGTTTCTGTTAAATAAAGTTTCTTTACATCGGCTCGTGGGCACCCAAAACGATGCCCTATAAATATAACTGTTTGACTGTATGCGTTGCTTGTGTGTTGATGGCTATAGCGATGATTATCTGTTAGTGAAAATAACAGCTACGCAGCCCAGTGGATAGTGTGTTGGCTTGTAATTAGTATAGTCCGCGCTTCGATTCTCCGTAGAGGCGAAAGGAAAATTTAAAGAAAATTATAAAAACAAATAATTTCTTCTAAATTTTTTGTATTACAGAAAAAGGTGCTAAGAACTAAATAAACTGCGTGGAATTGAGAAAATGTGAGGGTAGATGCAATTAACCAGGAAATTAAATAGTCTTACCCTCATTTTCATGAAGCTCCGTTAGTGCTACGTTAGCTAACTAAATTTTAAACCGATCTATGGACATATGTGTCATCTTGCCTATACATTCTATATGCCAGTTAGGAGATTAACTGCTAAAAATTTGTCAGTTAAAGTTAACTGGAGAAAAGATCTTTGCAATTTACTTTCTGTTAACTGACAGTTAAAGTCTAACGGAGCTACATGAAAATGGGCGTTAGTTTTTATGAAATACATCTTGCAAAAGAATCAACATTAATCACAAAAAGAATATAACTTTCTTCCAAACAAACTTCCTTACAGCAAATGGGAAACGATATTTTTTGTCTAAAATTTCGTTTCGGAAGAAAAAATTGAGTTTTTTTTTTGCGGTAATGCATGCTGCTTTTACCCATAAAGGATGAAAATATTCATTTTTGTTACGGAAGTGATGCAAAATTGACGCAGATGCAATCACTGTGATTTGAATTCAGTGTTTTGGATGTGAATTTAGAACTTTTGCGATATTTTGCCAAACAAATAATTTTTATAATTTTCTACGAATTTTAATGCATTCTAATGCTTGTCAGAAACGTGTGACCTCAAATATTTTCAAAACTTCGCATTTTTTCCAGAATGGATTTAGAATTTTTTTCGACAGAATTTAAATATTTTGTACCATTTTTTTTTTAAATTCTTACTCTATTTTTAACCTATTTGAAACCAAAAAAGCTAAAATTACCCACTAAAAGCACGAAAAAAATCGAAAAAAAACATTGAATTAAAAGAACTTCCTGTGTGGTTACAATAAACAACATCTTTGGGATGGTAGATTTGGAAGTGCTTTTAAAGTTGCACCTTTAGAACAACTTCCAATTTTTTTTGCTGGGTTTATATTGCTTTCTTGACCATTTGATTCGTTTTTTAACACTTCTGTCTTATTTTGTGGAAAATTGGTATCTATAAAGAGCCTTATCCTAACCTCCAATTAATTCAACCCAATTCCCATATCGTCGGCTGTGGTCTCAATGAGAGGAAGAGTTTTTAGAGAAACTTAAACTGAACATTGTCTGGAGATCTCTTGACTACAGTCAATAGCTGAGGATATATGCCACTCGGAATTTTTACCGTTTTCTTAATTGGTTTATTTGGACAATTTCATGCAGCTAATTTAAATTTTTATTAGGATGTTATGTACACTGAAAAAAATTTTACGTGATATTAAAGATTACGCAACCTCAATTTTAGGATGCGCAATTTATACACTATTAAGGACAAATTTCTTTAAAATAATGAAATTTTAATTAAAAGAAAGTTCATAATCTTTGCTTAAAAAATTTTTTTCATTAAACACATTTAGAAAATTTGCATCCCTTTGTTAAATTTGCATGTCTTTAAACTAAGGCACATTTTCCTTAAAGTAAAGAAACACATTTTTGATTTAAAGAAATCGTCCTTAAATTAACTGAAATATTGAATCTTTAGATTTAAGATAAAAACGATTCAAATATAGGCTAAGACTTATTTTTAGGATTTAGCATCTTTGGTTTAAAGTTTTTTTTTTAGAATTAAGAAAATATTTTTTACTTCGAAGTATCCGTCATAATTTAGATTTTTAGGATGGGGGTATATTAACATTGTCATTCCGTTTGCAACACATCGAAATATTGCTCTAAGACCCCATAAAGTATATATATACTGGGTCGTGGTGAAATTCTGAGTCAATTTAAGCATGTCCGTCCGTCCGTCCGTCTGTTGAAATCACGCAAACTTCCGAACGAAACAAGCTATCGACTTGAAACTTTGCACAAGTAGTTGTTATTGATGTAGGTCGGATGGTATTGAAAATAGGCCATATCGGTCCACTTTTACGTATAGCCCCCATATAAACTCAGATTTGGCTTGCGGAGCTTCTAAGAGAAGCATATTTCATCCCATCCGGATGAAATTTGGTACATGGTGTTGGCATATGGTCTCTAACAACCATGCAAAAATTGGTCAACATCGGTCTATAATTAAAGCCCCCATATAAACCGATCCCCAGATTTGGCTTGCGGAGCCTCAAATAGAAGCATATTTCATCCGATCCGGCAGAAATTTGGTACATGGTGTTGGCATATGGTCTCTAACAACCATGCAAACATTGGTCCATATCGGTCTATAATTATTATAGCCCCCATATAAACCGATCCCCAGATGTTGCTTGGGGAGCCTCAAATAGAAGCATATTTCATCCGATCCGGCTGAAATTTGGTGCATAGTTTTGGTATATGGTCTCTAACAACCATGCTAAAATTGGTCGACATCGGTCCATAATTATATATAGCCCCCATATAAACTGATCCCCAGATTTGGCTTGCGGAGCCTCAAAGGGAAGCAAATTTTATCCGATCCGGCTGAAATTGGGTAGATGATGTTGGTATATGGTCTCTAACAACCATGCAAAATTGGTCCACATCAGTCCATAATTATATATAGCTCCCATATAATCCGATCCCCAGATTTGGCTTGCGGAGCCTCTAAGAGAAGCAAATTTCATCCGATCCAGTTGAAATTCGGAACATGGTGTTAGTATATGGTCTCTAACAACCGTGCGAGAATTGGTCCACATCGGTCCATAATTATATATAGTCCACATATAAACCGTTCTCCAGATTTGAACTTCGGAGGCTCTTGGAGGAGCAAAATTCATCCGATCCGTTTCAAATTTGGAACGTGGTGTTAGTATATGGCCGCTAACAACCATACCAAAATTGGTCCATATCCGTCTATAGTTATATAGCCGATCCCCAATCACACAAAAATTGGTCCATATCGGTTTATAATCATGGTTGCCACTCGAGCCAAAAATAATCTACCAAAATTTTAATTCTATAGAAAATTTTGTTAACATTTCATTTCTATAGAAAATTTTGTCAAATCTTTATTTCTATCGAAAATTTGGTCAAAATTTTATTTCTATAAAAATTTTTGTTAAAATTTTATTTCTATAGAAAATTTTGTCAAAATTTTATTTCTATAGAAAATTTTGTCAAACTGAATTATATACGTATTTAATCGGTCTTTTTATACCCTCGACCATAGGATGGGTGTATATTAACTTTGTCATTCCGTTTGTAACACATCGAAATATTGCTCTAAGACCCCATAAAGTATATATATTCTGGGTCGTGGTGAAATTCTGAGTCGATCTGAGTATGTCCGTCCGTCCGTCCGTCTGTTGAAATCACGCTAACTTCCGAACGAAACAAGCTATCGACTTGAAACTTGGCACAAGCAGTTGTTATTGATGTAGGTCGGATGGTATTGTAAATGGGCCATATCGGTCCACTTTTACGTATAGCCCCCATATAAACGGACCCCCAAATTTGGTTTGCGTTTGCTCTAAGAGAAGCAAATTTCATCTGATCCGGCTGAAATTTGGTACATGGTGTTAGTATATAGTCTCTAACTACCATGCCAAAATTGGTCCACTTCGGTCCATAATTACATATACCCCCATGTAAGCCGATCCCCCGATTTGGATTACGAAGCCTCTAAGAGAATCAAATTTTATCCGATCTGGCTGAAATTGGGTACATGATGTTGGTATATGGTCTCTAACAACCATGCAAGAATTGGGCCATATCGGTCCATAATTATATATAGGTCAACATCGGTCTATAATTAAAGCCCCCATATAAACCGATCCCCAGATTTGGCTTGCGGAGCCTCAAATAGAAGCATATTTCATCCGATCCGGCAGAAATTTGGTACATGGTGTTGGCATATGGTCTCTAACAACCATGCAAACATTGGTCCATATCGGTCTATAATTATTATAGCCCCCATATAAACCGATCCCCAGATTTTGCTTGGGGAGCCTCAAATAGAAGCATATTTCATCCGATCCGGCTGAAATTTGGTGCATAGTTTTGGTATATGGTCTCTAACAACCATGCTAAAATTGGTCGACATCGGTCCATAATTATATATAGCCCCCATATAAACTGATCCCCAGATTTGGCTTGCGGAGCCTCAAAGGGAAGCAAATTTTATCCGATCCGGCTGAAATTGGGTAGATGATGTTGGTATATGGTCTCTAACAACCATGCAAAATTGGTCCACATCAGTCCATAATTATATATAGCTCCCATATAATCCGATCCCCAGATTTGGCTTGCGGAGCCTCTAAGAGAAGCAAATTTCATCCGATCCAGTTGAAATTCGGAACATGGTGTTAGTATATGGTCTCTAACAACCGTGCGAGAATTGGTCCACATCGGTCCATAATTATATATAGTCCACATATAAACCGTTCTCCAGATTTGAACTTCGGAGGCTCTTGGAGGAGCAAAATTCATCCGATCCGTTTCAAATTTGGAACGTGGTGTTAGTATATGGCCGCTAACAACCATACCAAAATTGGTCCATATCCGTCTATAGTTATATAGCCGATCCCCAATCACACAAAAATTGGTCCATATCGGTTTATAATCATGGTTGCCACTCGAGCCAAAAATAATCTACCAAAATTTTAATTCTATAGAAAATTTTGTTAACATTTCATTTCTATAGAAAATTTTGTCAAATCTTTATTTCTATCGAAAATTTGGTCAAAATTTTATTTCTATAAAAATTTTTGTTAAAATTTTATTTCTATAGAAAATTTTGTCAAAATTTTATTTCTATAGAAAATTTTGTCAAACTGAATTATATACGTATTTAATCGGTCTTTTTATACCCTCGACCATAGGATGGGTGTATATTAACTTTGTCATTCCGTTTGTAACACATCGAAATATTGCTCTAAGACCCCATAAAGTATATATATTCTGGGTCGTGGTGAAATTCTGAGTCGATCTGAGTATGTCCGTCCGTCCGTCCGTCTGTTGAAATCACGCTAACTTCCGAACGAAACAAGCTATCGACTTGAAACTTGGCACAAGCAGTTGTTATTGATGTAGGTCGGATGGTATTGTAAATGGGCCATATCGGTCCACTTTTACGTATAGCCCCCATATAAACGGACCCCCAAATTTGGTTTGCGTTTGCTCTAAGAGAAGCAAATTTCATCTGATCCGGCTGAAATTTGGTACATGGTGTTAGTATATAGTCTCTAACTACCATGCCAAAATTGGTCCACTTCGGTCAATAATTACATATACCCCCATGTAAGCCGATCCCCCGATTTGGATTACGAAGCCTCTAAGAGAATCAAATTTTATCCGATCTGGCTGAAATTGGGTACATGATGTTGGTATATGGTCTCTAACAACCATGCAAGAATTGGGCCATATCGGTCCATAATTATATATAGCCCCCATATAAATCGATCCCCAGATTTGTCCTCCGGAGCCTCTTGGAGGAGCTAAATTCATTCGATCCGGTTGAAATTTGGAACGTGGTGTTAGAATGTGGTCTCTAAAAAACACGCAAGAATTGGTCCATATCGGTCCATAATTATATATAGCCCCCATATAAACCGTTCCCCAGATTTGATCTACGGAGCCTCTTGGAGGAGCAAAATTCATCCGATCCGGTTGAAATTTGCAACGTGGTGTTAGAATAAGGCCGCTTATAACCATGCCATAATTGGTCCATATCGGTCTATAGTTATATATAGCCGATCCCCAATCACACAAAAATTTGTCCATATCGGTTCATAATCATGGTTGCCACTCGAGCAAAAAATAATCTACCAAACTTTCAGTTTTATAGAAAACATTGTCAAAATGTTATTTCTATAGAAAATTTTGTCAACATTTTATTTCTATAGAAAATTTTGTCAACATTTTATTTCTATAGAAAATTTTGTCAAAATTTTATTTCTAAAAAAAATGTTGTCAAAATTTTATTTCTATAGAAATTTTTTTCCAAATTTTATTTCTATAGAAAATTTTTTCCAAATTTTACTTCTATTGAAAATTTTGTCAAAATTTTATTTTGTCAAAATTTTATTTCTATAGAAACTTTAAACTTAATTATATACGTATTTAATCGGCCTTTTTTAGTTTAATATATACCACGTATGGACTATGTGGTATATATTACGGCGTTAGGAAGTTTTAAGATACCTTGCCATCGGCAAGTGTTACCGCAACCCAAGTAATTCTATTGTGGATGACAGTCTTTCGTAGAAGTTTCTACGCAATCCATGGTGGCCGAACTTACGGCCGAGCATACTTGTTGAATTTAATATATACCACGTATGGACTTACTTACAATTTAGAAGACGGTGTTAGTAGGTTTTAAGACACCTTGCCATCGGCAAGCGTTACCGCAACTCAAGTAATTCAATTGTGGATGACAGTGTTTAGAAGAAGTTTCTACGCAATCCATGGTGGAGGGTACATAAGCTTCGGCCTGGCCGAACTTACGGCCGTATATACTTGTTAAACTCACATTTGTTTGTATTCACGTACAAACAAATGTCAGTTTAAAAACATCTTTATTAATATACCGGAAAAAGATAATGAAAATTCGATAAATGAGATCTGTATCCTAATTTAAATTTTATATATCCTAGATTTAGAGACATATTGGTCGCAAAAAAATTGTCCTTATTTTAAAGAACCCGCATCTTTGACTCGGAATCAATACCAAAATCATTAAAGGAAAGTCAAAATCTTTGGATCCAAGTATTTTTGTTTTTTCTTTTGAGTGTAGTTTTCAAAAAAAAAAAACTAAAACTAATGGCGACAAAGACATTAAGGATGAGGAACTTGATAAAAGATTTTCTGAGGGAAGGAAAACAAGGGAAAACATTAAAACACAGAATATAGCTATGTTTAATTAAAAGTTTTTTTCTTTATGCAAAAAACCAAACAGTACAAACCTCATGATGTCCTTCAAGTCACTGAGAATCCTTTGCAATCGTAACGCATACTTACGCACGGACACACTCATTATAAATTCAGAGACCTGTTTCATAGGCCACTATTTTTGAAAGTCCTCCTACAAATAGCGCTAGAGAAATGCTTTACCAAAATGCCTTCATCTTAACATTCTGCTGCCATCCTTGGCAGAAACTCGAGTACTCCATTAACAACTTCATTTCTGTAAAATGTCTGTTTATTTCATTGCAATGGCTGTGGCATGGCAATGGAAATACTTTATGGTTCTATATCTACAACTGAGTTAGAGTGCACTGCGAATGATAACTTTTACCAAAACTTTTGGAAACAGGCAAACAAAAAAAAACGAAACGAAACGAAAAGCTAAGCAAAACAAAAATCAAAATGGAAGACAACAATTCTGCGAGTGCCATCTATTTTACACAGTTTTTAAGTTCACATTTATTTTTCATTAAATTGCATTTTCATTTAGAACTTTAATTTATTAAATGTAACTTTTAATTTAAGGGAATCTAATAGGTTTCACCATAATACAAGGGTATAGTTTGGCACAAGCATAAAGTTTGGATTTGTAAGTACCATCCCATGGAATAGAGAGATACCGAGTAAGACCAGTGCTGAAATACCTTTGTGGCGATGTTCATACTATCGATGCTATGGATTTGTGTCGTTAGGATTTTCTGCTGAAAATGGATGTAAACGAAGCTTCCACCTGCTCAACAGTGGAAGTTACATAATATTGGGTAGTCGAGAAAGTTTTCTCATATAGACATCATTGGGGTTGTCTATGGCCAGTGCTACCAATAAAATTAGCCAGCAAAAAAGTTGGGAGTTGTTCTAAAGCACTTCCAAAAATCTCCTCCCAAAGATGTTTTTATACCCACCACCATAGAATGGTGATGGGGGTGTAATAACCCAGCAAAAAATGGAGCACTATTTCAGCAGGATTGTAAGGGTGAGAGGCAGTACCAACTGCTTTCTGTGGGCGATGTCCCGATTTAAAGCAGCTTCTAAATAGCGCTGCTATAATTGCTCATTTTAATAGAAATATTGCTCAGAAGTGATATATAATCTTGAGTATAGCATTGTGGGCGTGAAGGAAAACAGCACTACCTTTCATGCATCTATACTGCACGAATTGGTTGCAACAACGTAAGCGAATGATCATAAAGTAATTTCATTATTTGTTTACGTTATTGCAACTGATTCATGCAGTGTGGATGCACTGCCTACTTTATTGTATACCAAAAAGCGCAACTAAACTCTTACTGCTGAAGTATTTTTTGCTGGGAAGTTTGTCATTCCGTTTGTAACACATCGAAAGTATATATATTCTTGATCAGAGAGAAATTGTAAGACGATATAAGCATGTCCGTCTGTCTGTCTGTCTGTCTGTTGTAATCACGCTACTGTCTTCAATAATGGCGTTATCGTTCTAAAATTTGGTACAGATTCGTCTGTTGTCTGCACACAGGCCAAGTTCGAAGATTGGCTATATCGGTCCAGGATTTAATATAGCTCCCATATAAACCGATCACCCGATTTGGGATCTTGGGCTTCTAGAAACCGTATTATACCCTCAACCATAGCATGGGTGTATATTAACTTAATTATTCCGTTTGTAACATATCAAAATATTGTTCTAAGACCCCATAAAGTACATATATTCCGGGTCGTGGTGAAATTCTGAGTCGATCTGTTGAAATCACGCTAACTTTCGACGAACCAAGCTATCGACTTGAAACTTGGCACAAGTAGTTGTTATTGATGGTATTGCAAATGGGCCATATCGGACCACTTCTACGTATATCCGCCATATAAACCGAGCCTCTTAGCGAAGCAAATTCCATTTTTACAGAATGCAATCGAAAATCGAAAGAGTACTGCATAGGAGAAATGAATCAAATACAACAATAGTGTCATTGTATAACAAACAATAAGCCGATATATACCGAATTTTGGCATAGCCCTATGTTGACCTGAAATACCTCTAGATTTCCAATTTAAGGATATCTTTTAGAAATAGAGGCGTCTCTATGCTCAAGAAATCAAAACCTCGACCGATACAGCCCACAACCAAAGAAAAAAAAACGTTTGGAAAACGTTTACCGAAACGTTATTCTTTTGTTAGAGTTTTTTGAATTACTTCGAAAAGTATACACTTTTATCACCAAAAAAATCGTTTGTTACAAAATGTTTTTTTTTTTAATAAAAAAAGTTATTTTTGAACCAACAACACAGTCCATTTCGTTTATATCAAACAATGGTCTTTTCTGACTTTAAGTTTTTAATAAGACACATTTTACAGTTCAAAGTAAAAATGTAATATTGTAGAATGTAATGTTGAACATTTTTTCCGAATCTTCCGACCATATCTGTTTAATCGGCTCGTGGGCGCCGCAAGCTATGCTATATAAATATAACTTATATGGGTAATTGTCTATTGATGACAATAACGGCTACATAGCTCAGTGGATAGTGTGTTGGCTTACAAATTGCATGGTCGGCGGTTCGATTCTCCGTCCAGGCGAAAGGTAAAAAAAAATTTTTAAATTTATAAAATCGTATAATTTTTCTACATTGTTTGTATTACAGAAAAAAGTGCTAAGAACTAAAAAACTTCGTGAAAGTGAGAAAGATGTGAGGGAAAATGCAATTAGCCAGAAAAAAAAATTGAGTTTTTTGTGTCTTTATGAAATTGTGTCTTTATGAAATTGTTTTTACATCCTGGAAAAGAATAAACGCACTGTTAGAAAAATATGTTTTTCATATGGTCCGATATAAACAAAATGTGTTTCGGGCACAATTTTAAAACACAATATATTTGAGTGCAAACATGTAATGTTCCTAAACTAACACTAAATGTTTGGGACATCTATGTTAATATGTTAGAATATATTATGTTTGGGGCATGAATGTTTCATATGTGTGAATGCAAACATATATAAATTTACAAATTTCGACTAAACATACATATGTTGTGATATTTTATTCAATGCGACAGAGAGAGTATAGAGAAAGAAATAGAGATGGAAACCGGGAGAGTTGACGAAAGATATCAACATAACACAGCGAAAGAATCAAAAGATAACAATTTCTGTGAAACCGCTGTTGTTTCGGAAAACTATTTTATGATAAGGTCAAAAATTTGATATGCTTAAGTCTAAATATTATTTAATTTGAATAAATAGAATAGACATTCGGAACCAAGAGAATAGACATTTGAAAAACAAACAGAATATGTTTTCGCCTTGAGAGCAGCATTTTATGTATGTGTGGTCATGTGTTTTGTTTATCATTTTGGCATTATGGGCACAAATTTTTCTTGGTTCGTTAAAAGAAATCAGGGGTCTTCATAAAAATAACGAAAGGGCACTATACTCTTTTTAGAGTTTGGACAGTAAAATTAAATGAGGAGGAAATAGTGAAAAATTACACAGTAAAATGTATAAAAACAAAGTTTAGTTCCTCTTTATTAATAAGTAGTCCACGAGGAGTTGACGGACACCTTCAAATGTAAAAGCGGACATTAAGTTCGGGTTTTGCAGCTAAAACAATTTAAAAATTTTATTTTCTTTAAAATCAATTATTAAAGAAAAAGAAAAATAAAAGACATTTTAGAGCGATGGTGTTAAATGCTAGTAAAAAACTGTTCACGTCTAAATAAATTTATGTTTATATTATAAAATTATTTATGTATGTTTATACTCGACTCCAGGTTCTTCTTTTGTTAGAGTTTTTGAATTGCTTCCAAATTTTAAAGTTTTGTACCAAAACAGTTTTTTTTACAAAATTGTTATTTTTGCTATTAAAAAATTATATTTTATCCAAAATCAGTCAATTTTGTTTATATGAAGCACTGTTACTGACTATAAATCTTTAATAACCCACATTTCGAAGTTTCATTATAAAAATTTAATATAGTATAAATATAAATGTGTAAATTAAAAATAAAAAAAGTGTTCGGTCGGAGCAGGGATTGAACCCACGACCCTTTACATGCAAGGAGCCACCGTGGTGCAATGGTTAGCATGCCCGCCTTGCATACACAAGGTCGTGGGTTCGATTCCTGCTACGACCGAACACCAAAAAGTTTTTCAGCGGTGGATTATCCCACCTCAGTAATGCTGGTGATATTTCTAAGGATTTCAAAGCTTCTCTAAGTGGTTTCACTGGAATGTGGAACGCCGTTCGGACTCGGCTATAAAAAGGAGGTCCCTTGTCATTGAGCTTAACATGGAATCGGGCAGCACTCAGTGATAAGAGAGAAGTTCACCACTGTGGTATCACAATGGACTGAATAGTCTAAGTGAGCCTGATACATCGGGCTGCCACATAACCTAACCTAACCTAACCTTCTGTTAAATAATGTTATGTTTGCATGGGCTCGTGGGCGCTGCAAACTATGCTATATAAATGTAATTTATAACGATAATTATCTCCTGGTGACTATAACAGCTATGTAATCCAGTGGCTTACAAACTGTATGGTGCTCAGTTCGATTCTCCGTGCAGGCGAAAGGTAAAATTTAAAAAATTTATAAAAGTGAATAATTTCTTCAACATTATTTGTATTACAGAAAAAGGTGCCAAGAACTAAAATATTTCGTGGATGTGAAAATTACGAGTATGTTAGGCAATGAGCAGAATCGCCTTTGGGAAAAATTCTTCCAAGCATATAATATTTTTGGGCTCAAAATGCTTCCAAACATATAATATGTTCACATAAAACAAACATATTAATGTTTCGGCAGTATCCAATAATATATGTGCTTCCTGCAAAATATGTTTGGAACATATGTTAAAGAAGCGATTTTTTTGAGGGTGTAGAGATTTGAATTATATGTATGTGTGGACAAGTGTTTTGTTTATCATTTTGGCATTGTGGACACACATTTTTTAACGGCCTTAAAGGTAAAAATGAAATTAAGTACAAACAAGTAAGGAAAGTCTATAGTCGGGCGGGCCGACTATATTATACCCTGCACCACTTTGTAGATCTAAATTTTCGAAACCATATCACATCCGTCAAATGTGTTGAGGGCTATATATAAAGGTTTGTCCCAAATACGTACATTTAAATATCACTCGATCTGGACAGAATTTGATAGACTTCTACAAAATCTATAGACTTAAAATTTAAGTCGGCTAATGCAATAGGGTGGAACACAATGTTAGTAAAAAAAATATGCGAAACATTTAAATCTGAAGCAATTTTAAGGAAAATTCGCAAAAGTTTATTTATGATTTATCGCTCGATATATATGTATTAGAAGTTTAGGAAAATTAGAGTCATTTTTACAACTTTTCGACTAAGCAGTGGCGATTTTACAAGGAAAATTTTGGTATTTGACCATTTTTGTCGAAATCGGAAAAACATATATATGGGAGCTATATCTAAATCTGAACCAAATTTGGCACGCATAGCAACAATGCTAATTCTACTCCCTGTGCAAAATTTCGACTACATCGGAGTTAAAAATTTGGCTCTGTGGTCATATGAGTGTAAATCTAAATCTGAACCGATTTCAACCAAATTTGGCACGCATAGCTACAATGCTAATTCTACTCCCTGAGCAAAATTTCAGTTAAATCGGAGTAAAATATTGGCCACTGTGGTCTTATGAGTGTAAATCGAGCGAACGATATATATGGGAGCTATATCTAAATCTGAACCGATTTCAATAAAATTTGGCACACTTGACTACACTACTAATTGTACTCCTAGTGGAAAATTTCAACCCAATAGGGGTAAAACTCTGGCTTCTGGGACCGTATTAGTCCATATCGGGCGATAGATATATATGGGAGCTATATCTAAATCTGAACCGATTTCAATATAATTTGACTATAGTACTAATTCTTCTTCTTGTGCAAAATTTTAGGCAAACTAAGGTAAAACTCTGGCTTCTGGGGCCATATAAGTCCATATCGGGCGAAATATATATATATATATATATATATATATATATATATATATATATATATATATATATATATATATATATATATATATATATATATATATATATATATATATATATATATATATATATATATATATATATATATATATATATATATATATATATATATATATATATATATATATATATATATATATATATATATATATGGGAGCTATATCTAAATATGAACCGATTTCTTCCAAAATCATTAGGGATCTATTCTGAGCCAAAAAGACATACTTGTGCCAAATTTGAATTCGATTGGACTAAAACTGCGACCTAGACTTTGATTACAAAAATGTGTTCGCGGACAGACGGACTCAAGAGCCCACCCTTAGCATTTTTGCCAAAGACACCATGTGTCTATCTCGTCTCCTTCTGGGTGTTGCAAACATATGCACTAACTTATAATACCATGTTCCACAGTGTGGCGCAGGGTATAAACACCATAAGTTTTAAAGGCATTTAAAATGGTGTTATATGCTAGTAAAAAACGGTTCAGGCCTAAATAAATTTATGCGTACATTATAAAATTATTTATGTATGTTTATATTCTTCTTTTGTTAGAGTTTTTGATTTTCTTCCAAAATTTTAAACTTTTATACCAAGAACGGTTTTTTGTTATAAAATTTTTATTTTTGCAAAAAAAAATAATAATATTTTATTCAAAAGCCATTTCGTTTATATCAAGCACTGTTTCTGACTGTAAACTTTAATAACCCACATTTCGAAGCTTCATTATAAAAATTTAATATAGTATAAATGTCTAAATTACAAAAAAATTGGTTCGGTCGGAACAAGAATTGAACCCACGACCCTTTGCATGCAAGGCAGACATGCTAACCACTGCTCCACGTGGCCAACAAATGTACGTTTCTTTTAAATAATGTTATGTTTGCATGGGCTCGTGGGCGCTGCAAACTATGCTATATAAGTGTAACTTATAACGATAATTGTCTACTGGTGACTATAACTGCTACGTAGCAGATGTGGATAGTTTGTTGATTTACAAACTCTATAGTCCTCGGTTCGATTCTCCGTCCAGGTGAAAGGTAAAATTTAAAAAAATTTATAAAATTGAACAATTTCTTCAACATTATTCGTATTACAGAAAAAGATACCAAGAACTAAAAATTTCGTGGAAGTGAAAATTATGTTAGGGAATGAGCACAATCTTCTTTGGGGAAAATTCTTCCAAGCATATAATATTTGTGGGCTCAAAATGCTTCCAAACATATAATATGTTCACATAAAACAAACATATTAATGTTTCGGCAGTATCCAATAATATATGTGCTTCCTGCAAAATATGTTTGGAACATATGTTATAGAAGCGATTTTTTTTTGAGGGTGTATAGACGCACTTATCATACTCCCATCTCCATCCGATAGTGGTTGTCAAAAATGCATTATATTTACTCAGATATATACTCCTATTATTTCATGGTCTTACCTATCATTAATACTACTCAACTAGTGCTTACACCCTCAAAAAAAATCGCCTCTCTAACATATGTTCCAAACATATTTTGCAGGAAGCACATATATTATTGGATACTGCCGAAACATTAATATGTTTGTTTTATGTGAATATATTCTATTTTTGGAAGCATTTTGAGCCAAAAATATTATATGCTTGGAAGAATTTTCCCCAAAGAAGATTGTGCTCATTCCCTAATATAATTTTCACTTCCACGAAGTTTTTTAGTTCTTGGCACCTTTTTCTGTAATACAAATAATGTTGAAGAAATTATTCAATTTTATAATTTTTTTAAATTTTACCTTTCGCCTGGACGGAGAATCGAACCGAGGACCATACAGTTTGTAAGCCAACACACTACCACTGAGCTACGTAGCTGTTATAGTCACCAGAAGACAATTATCGTTATAAGTTACATTTATATAGCATAGTTTGCAGCGCCCACGAGCCCATGCAAACATAACATTATTTAACAGAAACATACATGTGTTGGCAACGTGGAGCAGTGGTTAGCATGTCTGCCGTACATGCAAAGGGTCGTGGGTTCAATCCCTGCTCCGACCAAACACCAATTGTTTTTTTTTTTTTAATTTACGCTTTTATATTTATACTATATTAAATTTTTATAATGAAACTTCGAAATGTGGGTTATTAAAGATTTACAGTCAGAAACAGTGCTTGATATAAACGAAATGGACTGAGCTTTTGGATAAAATATTATTTTTTTATTGCAAAAATAACAATTTTGTAATAAAAAACTGGTTTTGGTATAAAAGTTGGATATTTTGGAAGGAATTCAAAAACTCTAACAAAGGAAGAACGTGGGGTCGAGTATAAACATACATAAATAATTTTATAATATATACAAATTAAATAATATTTAGACTTAAGCGTATAAAATTTTTGGCCTTATCATAAAGCAGTTTCCGAAACAACATATAAGCGGTTTCACAGAAATTGCTCTCTTTCGATTCTCTCGCTGTGTTAATTTGATATCTTTCGTCAACCCTCCCGGTTTTTATCTCTATTTCTTTCTGTATACTCTCTCTCTCTTTTTCGCTCTCTGAATAAAATATCACAACATATATATGTTTACTCGAAATTTGTAAATTTATATATGTTTACATTCACACATATAATTTTTATGAAACATGCATGCCCCAAACATAATATATTCTAACATATTAACATATGTGTTCCAAACATTTAGTGTTAGTTTGAGAACATTACATGTTTGCACTTAAATATATTGTGTTTAAAAATTGTGCCCGAAACACATTTTGTTTATATCGAAACATATGAAAAACATATTTTTCTAACAGTGTATATATGTGCATATTAATACAATTTAATGTCATCTATTTCATTAAAGCATTTTCCCATAATCATTGCTTCATCAGTACATATAAAGGGTGATTTGTTAAGAGCTTGATAACTTTTTTGTTAAAAAAAATGCATAAAATTTGCAAAATCTCATCGGTTCTTTATTTGAAACGTTAGATTGGTCCATGACATTTACTTTTTGAAGATAATTTCATTTAAATGTTGACCGCGGCTGCGTCTTAGGTGGCCCATTCGGAAAGTCCAATTTTGGGCAACTTTTTCGAGCATTTCGGCCGGAATAGCCCGAATTTCTTCGGAAATGTTGTCTTCCAAAGCTGGAATAGTTGCTGGCTTATTTCTGTAGACTTTAGACTTGACGTAGCCCCACAAAAAATAGTCTAAAGGCGTCAAATCGCATGATCTTGGTGGCCAACTTACCGGTCCATTTCTTGAGATGAATTGTTCTCCGAAGTTTTCCCTCAAAATGGCCATAGAATCGCGAGCTGTGTGGCATGTAGCGCCATCTTGTTGAAACCACATGTCAACCAAGTTCAGTTCTTCCATTTTTGGCAACAAAAAGTTTGTTAGCATCGAACGATAGCGATCGCCATTCACCGTAACGTTGCGTCCAACAGCATCTTTGAAAAAATACGGTCCAATGATTCCACCAGCGTACAAACCACACCAAACAGTGCATTTTTCGGGATGCATGGGCAGTTCTTGAACGGCTTCTGGTTGCTCTTCACTCCAAATGCGGCAATTTTGCTTATTTACGTAGCCATTCAACCAGAAATGAGCCCCATCGCTGAACAAAATTTGTCGATAAAAAAGCGGATTTTCTGCCAACTTTTCTAGGGCCCATTCACTGAAAATTCGACGTTGTGGCTCGTTAGTAAGTCTATTCATGATGAAATGTCAAAGCATACTGAGCATCTTTCTCTTTGACACCATGTCTGAAATCCCACGTGATCTGTCAAATACTAATGCATGAAAATCCTAACCTCAAAAGAATCACCCTTTATATATATACTCGTATGACTCCCTTTCTAGGTTGTTGCATGACTTCTATCTGCAATCAAACTAACAATGTTGTTGCTCATTTGAAATTGCCTCCAGTTGATTGGGCTGCTTGGAGCTATCTCTAACGTGTTGTTATTGCAAAACACAAGTGACAAATTTGCCCAATGTCCATTCAAATAAATCTCAATTATATTAAAAGCTTGAAATATTTGGATGGATGATTTTTCAAGATTTTGGATAAAATATACCATAATCCATGAAAGTTTTTAATTGAAAAGAACAAAATATTGAGAAAATGTTTTACCAAACGTTGCCTATTTTCAAAATTGTCATCCAATGTAAGGATGGCAATTTTTCATTGGAGTTTATGTTGTCATTTTCATTTGCCTGTTAGATTCATTGTAGTGCCCTTTGTTTGTGTGTGTGTGTGTGTGTGTGTGTGAAGTATTTTTCCTAATGAGCCTCTATCTAACATCTGCTAAAAATTGTGCAAACTTGTAGTTTATTTACAAATTTGCAGTTATGCTTATAGTTTCCCTAACTCAATTGTTTTGTTCTTTGTTTCTTCATGCACAAAAATAGTATCTCTATTTGAACAATGTTGTGTTTACCCTAATTTCGGGAAAGTTAACATATATATGAGCTATTTCAAAAAAAAGTTATCAATTTTATACTTTAATTTAAGGTCTTTTAAGGTTGAATTACAAACCATGTCTTAAATGCGTCCGATGATTGAAGATTTGAAATTTCTCTTTGAAATCAACAGCTCGAATAGACTGCCGCAAATAGAAACCCGTATATACGGCCGTAAGTTCGGCCAGGCCGAATCTTATGTACGAGGGTGGTTCGGAAACTACTTAGCCTATCAATGAAAGAGAACAGTTAGCTTTTCAAAAATATTTTTATTTTTCAATATAATCTCCTGAAACTTCAATACACTTAGTCCAACGCTTTTCTAGCAATTCTATCCCTTGATTAAAATAGTTTTCCTCAAGGTGTTCAAAATAGTGGTTTACAACTGTAATTGCATCTTCATTTGAGGTAAAACGCTTGCCAGCAAGGATTTTTTTTTGATTTGGGTACAAGTAAAAGTCACTGGGAGCTAAATCAGGAGAATAAGGTGGGTGGTCAAGCAACTCGTATATTAATTCCTTGATTTTAGCCATTGTTAAAACACTCTTGTTCGCTGGTGCGTTGTCTTGATGAAAAATTATTTTTTTTTTGTGTTGTAAGCCAGGAAGTTTTTCTCGAATTTGTACACTTAATTGATCCAAAAGGTTGCAATAGTACTCTGAATTTATTGTTTTACCCTTTTGCAGAAAGTCAATAAATAAAATACCTTTGAAGTCCCAAAAAAACCGTTGCCATAACCTTACCAGCCGATTGAATTGTGTTTGCCTTCAGTCCATTGTTTGGATTGTTCTTTTGTCTCTGGAGTATAGTGGTGGATCCATGTCTCATCAACAGTTATGAAACGACGCTAAAAATCCATTTTATTTCGCTTAAACGATCCAAACAAGCATAATAAATGTTCATTTTTATGCGTTTTTGATCGACTGTTAACAAAGGCGGCACCCATCTTGCAGAAAGCTTTTTCATCTGTAGTTCTTCATGCAAAATTAAATGGCATAGTTGTTAGAGACCATATACTTACATCACATACCAAATTTCAACCGGATCGGATGTATTTTGCTCCTCCAAGAGGCTCCGCAAGCCAAATCTGGGCATCGGTTTATATGAGGGTAAAAGTGGTCCTATATGGCCCATTTGCAATACCATCCGACCTACATCAATTGCAACAACTTATGCCAAGTTTCAAGTCAATACCTTGCTTCGTTCGGAAGTTAGCGTGATTTCAACAGACGGACGGACAAACACGCTTAGATCGACTCAGAATTTCACCACGGCCCAGTATATATATATATATATATATATATATATATATATATATATATATATATATATATATATATATATATATATATATATATATATATATATATATATATCGACTCAGAATTTCACCACGGCCCAGAATATATATATATATATATATATATATATATATATATATATATATATATATATATATATATATATATATATATATATATATTTTATGGGGTTTTAGAGCAATATTTCGATGTGTTACAAACGGAATGACAAAGTTAATATACCTCCCATCCTATGGTGGAGGGTATAAAAATTAACCTTTCCATCAACACACAGATTAATGCATTGTGTGTAATTCAACTTAAAATTTGTATATAGATTCAGTTTATAGGATTAATCATTACCCGGGAAAAAATCATTCGGGTTGAAAGAGGTTTCATTTAATTTGAAAAATAATTGATTTGGTTACATTACCCGGGAAAAAATCATTCGGGTTGAAGGAGGTTTCATTTAATTTGAAAAATAATTGATTTGGTTTGAAAAACGTTTAATTCTAAATATAAACGTTTTCGTTGAAGTGAAAAAGTTTATGTACCCTTCACCGTGGATTGCGTAGAAACTTCTGTGAAAGACTGTCATCCACAATCGAATTACTTGCGTTGTGGTAATACTTACCGATGTCAAGATATCTTAAAACTTCTTAACATCGTTTTCTAAATGGGGAGCTAATCCATACGTGGCATATATTAGACAAAAAAGTTATGTATAGGTAAGTCTACAAATAATTACATACCGATATGGACTTTTGCACGGTACGTGGAGAGCCAGAATTGAAATATGGGGGTCGCTTATATGGGGGCTACAATAATTAACTTGATATGGACCAATTTTTGTGTGATTGGGAATCGATTTATCTGTGAGCTACACGCAAAAAATAATTCTTTCCTCCCAAACGAAATTTTAGACAAACAAAGTTCGTTTCTCATTTGCTTTTCGCTGTAAGGAAGTGTATTTGGAAGAAAAGTATATACTTTTTGTGATAAACGTTTATTCTTTCCAGGATGTAACAACAATTTCATAAAGACAAACTCAAAAAAAAATATTGTTTTCTTGCTAATTGCATTTTCCCTCACATCTTTCTCACATCCACGAGGTTTTTTAGTTCTTAACACCTTTTCCTGTAATACCAGCAATGTAAAAAAAATTATGCGATTTTATAAATTTTTAAATTTTTTGTTACCTTTCGCCTGGACGGAGAATCGAACCGGACCATGCACTTTGTAAGCCAACACACTAACCACTGAGCTATGTAGCTGTTATGATCATCAATAGATAATTATATAAGTTATATTTATATAGCATAGCTTGCGGCGCCCACGAACCGAATAAACAAAGTTTATTTAACAGAAACAAATATTTAGTTTGGCACCGTGGAGCAGTGGTTGCTACGTCCGACTTGCATGCCAAGGGTCGTGGGTTCGATCCCTGCTTCGACCAAAGTTTATTTTTTTTTACATATATTCCAGATATGTTCGGAAGATTCCGAAAAAATGTTCAACATTACATTGTAGTATATTAAATTTTGAACTGTAAAATGTGTCTTATTAAAGACCTAAAGTCAGAAAAGAACAGTGTTTGATATAAACGAAATGGACTGTGTTGTTGCTTCAAAAATAACTTTTTTTATTGAAAAAATAAAAATTTTGTAACAAACGATTTTTTTTTTTGGTGATAAAAGTTTAAAATTTTCGAAGCAATTCAAAAAAGTCTAACAAAAGAAAAACGTTTTCGGTACACGTTTTCCAAATGTTTTTTTCTTTGCGTGTATATATAACTATAGACCGATATGGACCTAGTAAGACATGGTTGTTAACGGCCATATACTAGCACAATGTACCAAATTTCAACTGACTCGGATGAAATTTGCTCCTCCAAGAGGCTCCAAACCCAAATCTCGGGATCGGTTTATATGGGGCTATATATAATTATGGACTGATATGAACCAAATCCTACATGGTTGTTGGATACCATATACTGACATCACGTACCAAATTTCAGATGAATCAGATGAATTTTGGTCTTTCAAGAGGATCCGGAGGTCAAATCTGGGGATCGGTTTATCTGGGGGCTATATATAATTATGGACCGATGTGGACCAAGTTTTGCATGGTTCTTAGAGACCATATACTAACGCCATGTACCAAATTTCAGCCGGATCGGATGAAATTTGGTTCTCTAGAAGCTCCGCAAGCCAAATCGGGGGATCGGTTTATATGGGGGCTATATGTAATTATGGGCCAATATGGACCAATTTTTGCATGGTTGTTAGAGACCATATACTAACACCATGTACCAAATTTCAGCCGGATCGGATGAAATTTAGTTCTCTTAGAAGCTCCGCAAGCCAAATCGGGGGATCGGTTTATATGGGGGCTATATGTAATTATGGACCGATATGAACCAATTTTTTCATGGTTGTTAGAGACCATATACTAACACCATGTAGCAAATTTCAGCCGGATCGGATGAAATTTGCTTCTCTTAGAGCAATCGCAAGCCAAATTTAGGGGTCCGTTTATATGGGGGATATACGTAAAAGTGGACCGACCGACCTACATCAATAACAACTACTTGTGCCAAGTTTCAAGTCGATAGCTTGTTTCGTTCGGAAGTTAGCGTGATTTCAACAGACGGACGGACGGACGGACATGCTCAGATCGACTCAGAATTTCACCACGACCCAGAATATATATACTTTATGGGGTCTTAGAGCAATATTTCTATGTGTTACAAACGGAATGACAAAGTTAATATACCCCCATCCTATGGTGGAGGGTATAAAAAAGCATGCCCGGTTACAAAGATGTGTCTTTACTTTAAAAAATGTGGTATTGATTCCGAGCCAAAGAAGCGGAGAATACAAGTAAGGATACTTTTAAGACACAATTCTCTTTTAAATTTGGGTTTTGTGTACTTGCTTCTAGGAAGCAAATTTTAATTTTTTTGTTTTTTCAGCTTTTTTTCTTCATATGCTATTAAATACCTTTAAAAACGAGTTAACGACAACTTCATTTTCCAAATTAAGACTCGACTTCCAGTAGAAATTATGCTATGGTTCAAGTAAAAACTTTCTTTAAAATAAAACTTGAAAACCATGTCCTATATTTGAACGATTTTTTGGTTTGTAGTCAAGATTCAAAAAGACAAGAAATTTAAAGACAATCTCATTAAATTTAAAGAATTTTTCAGAATTAAATATTTAAGCCAAGTTGACCTTAGCCCAAACATTTTTCATGTTATGATACCCATTTTTAAGTGAAATCACTTAGTAATAAGGATTTATCGACTTTTGGACAAGGAAAACAACTATATATTAAAGAAATGCGTCTTCTATGCTAAGCAAAATTTGCATTCGTATTTTAAAGACCTGAAATCTTTGACCACACGACAATATTTTTTTCAGTGTATTTTCGTTTTGATTTAATATCTAAAAGACATTAGTTTTTGTTGTAATAACTTAAGGAAACTTTGAAACATTTGTAAATTTCACCACACCCAAAATTTCACTAAAGCCAATTAAACTTTATTTTAGTTCATGGAATTATTATATATAGAGAAAGTTTCCTTTACTCTAAGAAGATTTTGCGTACATTAGTTAAATGAAATAAAAAACGGGAAAAATTATACACAAATGAAGTAAAAGTTTTACTAATTTCGTACTTCTCACAAAATAGTTCATTATTTCTTTATATTTGTAACTTTTAACAACCATGCAAAAATTGGTGCACATCGGTCCATAATTATAAAGGGTGATTCTTTTGAGGTTAGGATTTTCATGCATTAGTATTTGACAGATCACGTGGGATTTCAGACATGGTGTCAAAGAGAAAGATGCTCAGTATGCTTTGACATTTCATCATGAATAGCCGAACGATCTACCACAACGTCGAATTTTCAGTGAATGGGCCCTAGAAAAGTTGGCAGAAAATCCGCTTTTTTATCGACAAATTTTGTTCAGCGATGAGGCTCATTTCTGGTTGAATGGCTACGTAAATAAGCAAAATTGCCGCATTTGGAGTGAAGAGCAACCAGAAGCCGTTCAAGAACTGCCCATGCATCCCGAAAAATGCACTGTTTGGTGTGGTTTGTACGCTGGTGGAATCATTGGACCGTATTTTTTCAAAGATGCTGTTGGACGCAACGTTACGGTGAATGGCGATCGCTATCGTTCGATGCTAACAAACTTTTTGTTGCCAAAAATGGAAGAACTGAACTTGGTTGACATGTGGTTTCAACAAGATGGCGCTACATGCCACACAGCTCGCGATTCTATGGCCATTTTGAGGGAAAACTTCGGAGAACAATTCATCTCAAGAAATGGACCGGTAAGTTGGCCACCAAGATCATGCGATTTGACGCCTTTAGACTATTTTTTGTGGGGCTACGTCAAGTCTAAAGTCTACAGAAATAAGCCAGCAACTATTCCAGCTTTGGAAGACAACATTTCCGAAGAAATTCGGGCTATTTCGGCCGAAATGCTCGAAAAAGTTGCCCAAGATTGGACTTTCCGAATGGACCACCTAAGACGCAGCCGCGGTCAACATTTAAATGAAATTATCTTCAAAAAGTAAATGTCATGGACCAATCTAACGTTTCAAATGAAGAACCGATGAGATTTTGCAAATTTTAGGCGTTTTTTTTTTTTAAAAAGTTATCAAGCTCTTAACAAATCACCCTTTATATGTTATAGCCGCCATATAAACCGACCCCTAGATTTGGCTTGCGGAGCCTCAAAGAGAAGCAACTTTCATCCGATCCGGCTGAAATTTGGCATATGGTATTTGTATATGGTCTCTAACAACCATGAAAAAGTTGATCCGCATCGGTCCACAATTATATATAGCCCCCATATAAACCGATCCCCAGATTTGGCTTGCGGAGCCTCTAGGAGAAGCAAATTTCATACGACCCGGTTGAAATTTGGTACATGGTGTTAGTATATGGTCTCTAACAACCATGGTCCATAACAACATTGGTCCAAATTGGTCCTTAATTATATATAGCCCTTATATAAACCGATCCCCAGATTTGACCTCCGGAGCCTTTTGGAGGAGCAAACTTCATCCGATCCGGTTGAAACTTAGTACGTGGTGTTAGTATATGGTCTTTAACAACCATACAAAAATCGCTTCATCATTATATATAGCCCCCATATAAACCGATCCCCATATTTGACCTCCGGAGCCTCTTGAAGGAGCAAAATGCATCCGATCCGGTTGAAATTTGGTACATTTCGCTAGTGTATGGCCGCTAACAACCATGCCAAAATTGGTCCGTATCGATCTATATTATATAGCCCCCAAATAAACCGATCTCCAATCACAGAGAAATCACGAGTGCCACTCGCGCCAAAACTAATCTACCAAAATTTTATATTTCTGTAGAAAATTTTGTCAAAATTTTATTTGTATAGAAAATTTTGTCAACATTTTATGTCTTTACGAAATTTTTAAAAAATAATTTCTATACAAAATTTTATTTCTTTAGAAAATTTTGTCAAAATTTTAGTTTAAGGGAACATTTTGTCGGAATTTTATTTCTGTAGAAAATTTATGAAGCAATTCATAGTTAGAGAGGAATATTTTGCAAAATCTTCCAAAACATTAAGAATTCTACCAATCTACCAATTAGTAAAAAAATCTGCCATTTTTTAGGCTCGTATTCATAATTGTATATAGCCCCCATATAAAGCGAACCCCACATTTCAATTCTGACTCTATAATTACCGCAACCCAAGTAATTTAATTGTAGAAGTTTCTACGCAATCCATGGTGGAGAGAGAAGTTCACCAATGTGGTGTCACAATGGACTGAATAGTCTAAAAGAGCCTGCTACATCTGGCTGCCACCTAACCTAACCTAACCTATGGTGGAGGTAAGATTCGGCCTGGCCGAATTTACGGCCGTATATACTTATTATAGTTATATAGGTGAAACCACTTAGAGGAGCTTTGAAACACTCAGAAATTTCACCAGCATTACTAAGAGGGGATAATCCACCGCTGAAAAACTTTTTGTGTTCGGTCGAAATTGGGGTTGAACCCACGATCCTATATATGCAAGGCCGCAGCACCACGGACTGAATATCACAATGGACTGAATAGTCTAAGTGAGCCTGAATCTTAATCGGGCTGCCACTTTAACCTAACCTTTAACCTATCACTACGGTGGCTCCCAAAAGATTGGTCCATATCAGTCCATAATTATACATAGCCCCCATATAATCATCCCCAGATTCGGCTTGCGGAGTCTCTGGAAGGAGAAAATTTCATCTACTCCGGTTGAAACTTGGTACGTGGTGTTCGTATATGGCCTCTACAATTATATATAGTCCCCATATAAACCGATTCCCAGATTTGACTAGCTTGTTTGTTTAACATAAAGGTGTCAGATATATGAATTATATAAACAGAATTCCAAGGAGCCAAACATTTTCCTCTTAATTTTCTCTATTGCACTTTGGCGTAAAATGGCGCCCATAATATTGTATCTTGCAACTCATATGTAACATACTTGCAACAAATGTGAACAGACCTTTCCGGCATGGTGTACGAAAAAAAAATTAGGGGCTTAACATCTATGCAATAAAACTGTACATTTTATTTATTATTTAATTACGCGAAAGTTCTTAGTTGAGATTTGCACTTGGTGTTGCACTAAACAGAAATTTGAGATGACAATAAAATTGCAAAATCAGTGAGACCTACATAGGAATAAATAACCAACATTGAAATGCAGTGGCAGCAGAAGGAAGTTAAAAACATTTTCTAATTCTATTGTTTTTTTTTTACTTTTGCCCTCGTATATAACAGACCAAAGGAAAACATAATGTCTTTATTCAGATTTTCCCAATGATATATACAAGGTGGCTGATATGCAATGTGTGTGAAGATAAATTCGAATTTGAAATTTGCAGCAAAAACTTAGCCGAGACACAAACCAGCACCAAAAATATTTTTCAAATTCGAATTTGGATTTTTGGTATTTGGCTTATTATTTAAAAACTAAGCCGCGTGCGATATAGAGACTAGGCTCATTGGAAAGGGCTTGAGCTCAGCTTTCATAATCACAAAAGTCTTCATTAGAAAAGTATTTGTGAAAAGCGGAAATTTGAAGATGCTTTTTCAACAAATTTTTACAACGGAGCCAACTGTGCCAAAACTAAGCCGCGTGCGATATAGAGACTAGGCTCATTGGAAAGGGCTAGAGCTCAGCTTTCACTTCCACAAAAGTCTTCATTAGAAAAGTATTTGTGAAAAGCGGAAATTTGAAGATGCTTTTTCAACAAATTTTTACAACGGAGCCCACTGTGCCAAAACTAAGCCGCGTGCGATATAGAGACTAGGCTCATTGGAAAGGGCTTGAGCTCAGCTTTCACTTCCACAAAAGTCTTCATTAGAAAAGTATTTGTGAAAAGCGAAAATTTGAAAACAAAATTTTCAACAAATTTTTACATCGGGCCCACTGTGCCAAAACTAAGCCGCGTGCGATATAGAGACTAGGCTCATTGGAAAGGGCTTGAGCTCAGCTTTCATACCCACGAAAGTCTTCATTAGAAAAGTATTTGTGAAAAGCGCAAATTGGAAAATAAAATTTAAAAAGAAATATCAAATTGAAAATAAATAAATCCAATTTATTTATTTAGCATAACATGCATAATTTTAAACAATACTTCGTTAAATTATTAAATTAAAGTTTATATTATTTTGTTTATTTAATTTGGTAATTTGACATTACGAAGCAGGTTCAACATTTTCTTTTACATACAAAATGAGCGCTTTTTTTAAGAAATGTATATTATTTTCATTTTTTAATTCAATTGGCAGTTCATTAATAATTTAAGACTATAATAAATATAATATAACAAATATATATAATATAACAAAACATAATAAATATAACAAATATAAACTCTTAAACAATTGCAAAAAAATATTTCTTCGACTGGTAAAAAAAATAAAAATAAATAAATAATAGAAAATTATACAATTGATTGTCTCTAATAAAAAATTGAGTTTTCTACCAAAATCAATCAAATTTTTAATTGAAGCAATTAAAACTTAACTGAAAGTGCCGAAGCAAACAATTGCTTTTTTAACCAAGAATATTTTTTTATTTCTAATTACTTCTATGATTAATACTATCGTGATTAAAGCAATTTCAATTAGCAAATTAATTGGATCAATTAATCAGAAAAAAATTCTGTGCAATTAAAATTATAATTGAAAATTTAGTACAAACAATTATTATAGTTTCTGTACAAATGTTATCATATTCACAAATCCCAGAAAAAGTCCAACACCAATTGTAATCGGAAAAGACATATTATGTTCAGTCATACACAAAAAAAAATATTTTTTTATTCAATCACAAAAGTAATTGATCCAAATACTTTTTTTAATAGAAATGTCTTCAATCATAGAAATGATAGTAGCAATCTCCAAAGTCAATTAAAAAATTAAGTGATGCAATTAACCTTTGTGATTGATTTTTATTTCAATTAAGAAATTTGTTGAATCAATTGGTAGTATTTTTTGTCTGTGTATGGATTGCTATGAGTTTTTAATTAATTTTTAGGCTTTTGCACAAAAAATTTTGTTTACTTTTTTTCTCTCCCTCCCGTTATCCAACGCATAAGCAACGCAGATAACTTCATATATTTTATGTCACATACTATAATTATAAGATTATAAATCTTGTTGTATGTGAGGCAATAAATAAACTAAACTAAAAAATTGTGTTTTGCTATCGTAATCAATTACACTTTTAATTGAATCAATTGGATTTAATTGAATTAATTAAATTTGGGAATCCGAAGCGCGAATCAACAAAATCTTCATCACGTATATATATTTTAAATTAAAGTTTTAATTAATAATTTAATTTAAAATCTATTTCATTACAATTTAATTGATTTCATTATTTATTTAGTTAAAATAAAAATCAAAAATTGAATTGGAACAACTAATTTTTAGTTGTTATAGATGATTGATATTATCATTTTCGTAAAAAAAACTTTAATTAAGAATTGATTGGATCAATTAATTTTGCGATATATCAATATTTTGTTTTTTTCGCATACAAACGCATTGAACCTAAAAGTTTGTTGATAAATATCAGCTGTTCCCAAAGTATGAGTCCTACGCAGAAGAAATATCTTCAACACATTTCTTTGGAAAAAGGTGATAGAAGTTGAAAATTTTTCAATAAATTAATTGGTACAAATAACTTTTTAACCAAGATGGAAACATTAAATTAATTAATAATCTTAAAATTTTTAAGTAAAAAACTAGTTGATACAATTAACTTTTTAATGAACAAAATTAATTGAGTTTTGCAATCAATATCAATTAAAATTTTAATTTAGTCATTTAAAAAATTAATTCAAATTTGCTCTTGACTTCAATTATTTTTTTTAATGTAATTTTCGTGATTTAAGAAATTTCAATTAAATAATTAAATGTATCAATTAATATCGTGATTGAATCAGAAAAAAATTTTTGTGTGTATACAAAAAAAGAACATTGACAATATAGAGATTTTTTTAACATTTAAATAAAACTTTAAAATTTAATTATATCTATATGGTGAAGACTATTGTGGGTCTGAAAGCTGAGCTCAAGTCCTTTCCAATGAGCCTAGTCTTTATACCGCACGCGGCTTAGTTTTGGCACAGTGGGCTCCGTTGTAAAAATTTGTTGAAAAAGCATTTTCAAATTTCCGCTTTTCTCAAATACTTTTCTAATGAAGACTTTTGTGATTATGAAAGCTGAGCTCAAGCCCTTTCCAATGAGCCTAGTCTCTATATCGCACGCTGCTTAGTTTCGGCACAGTGGGCCCGTTGTAAAAATTTGTTGAAAATTTTGTTTTCAAATTTTCGCTTTTCACAAATACTTTTCTAATGAAGACTTTTGTGATTATGAAAGCTGAGCTCAAGCCCTTTCCAATGAGCCTAGTCTCTATATCGCACGCGGCTTAGTTTTGGCACAGTGGGCCCGTTGTAAAAATTTGTAGAAAATTTTATTCTCAAATTTTCGCTTTTCACAAATACTTTTCTAATGAAGACTTTTGTGATTATGAAAGCTGAGCTCTAGCCCTTTCCAATGAGCCTAGTCTTTATATCGCACGCGGCTTAGTTTTGGCACAGTGGGCCCGTTGTAAAATTTGTAGAAAATTTTGTTCTCAAATTTTCGCTTTTCACAAATACTTTTCTAATGAAGACTTTTGTGATTATGAAAGCTGAGCTCTAGCCCTTTCCAATGAGCCTAGTCTCTATACCGCACGCGGCTCAGTTTTTGCACAATGGGCTCCGTTGTAATAAATAGTTGAAAAAGCATTTTCAAATTTTCGCTTTTCACAAATACTTTTCTAATGAAGACTTTTGTGATTATGAAAGCTGAGCTCAAGCCCTTTTCAATGAGCCTAGTCTCTGTATCGCACGCGGCTTAGTTTTGGCACAGTGGGCCCGTTGTAAAAATTTGTTGAAAATTTTGCTTTCAAATTTTCGCTTTTCACAAATACTTTTCTAATGAAAACTTTTGTGATTATGAAAGCTGAGCTCAAGCCCTTTCCAATGAGCCTAGTCTCTATATCGCACGCGGCTTAGTTTTGGCACAGTGCGCCCGTTGTAAAAATTTGTTGAAAATTTTGTTTTCAAATTTTCGCTTTTCACAAATACTTTTCTAATGAAGACTTTTGTGATTATGAAAGCTGAGCTCTAGCCCTTTCCAATGAGCCTAGTCTCTATATCGCACGCGGCTTAGTTTTGGCACAGTGGGTCCGTTGTAAAAATTTGTTGAAAATTTTGTTTTCAAATTTTCGCTTTTCACAAATACTTTTCTAATGAAGACTTTTGTGATTATGAAAGCTGAGCACAAGCCCTTTCCAATGAGCCTACTCTCTATATCGCACGCGGCTTAGTTTTTGAATAATAAGCCAAATACTAAAAGTCCAAATTCGAATTTGAAATCCTAAATTCGAATTTGAAAAATATTTTTGGTGCTGGTTTGTGTCTCGGCTAAGTTTTTGCTGCAAATTTCAAATTCGAATTTATCTTCACAACATTGTTATGCAACAATGTAAAGCTCTGTACATATTTTAATTTTATTGTTCCAAAGCAAAAACTGTCAGAAATAAAATCATATTTTAGTATCAGTCATGATACAATGATTATAAGGTAGCCTTATTCCGTCAGGTGACTTTGAACAGCTCATCATAATGTCAAAAATATTGTTGACATTTTTAAATTATGTTGTAATTAATGTCTTAAATTTAAATTGTATTTGAAATTCGGAGAAACAAAATTCAACGGAAAATGCGAAAGTGTTGTCTAGATACAGAAATTCCAAAATTATTGCACGCGTTTGAATATTATCACTCACAATGTATTTCCATACCAAACAAAAAACATTTCTCATGAGCAACACAAAATCAAAACAAACATTTTTGTATTTGTTTATTTACTTTTTACCGACATTCAGTTTGACGTTATGATGAGCTGCTTTTATGGTTTTGTTGTTATTTTTGTTCTACAGAGTCTACCTTACAATCATTGTATCATGGTATCAGTTTAGATTTGTTCGAATTACTCCTACCTTTCGCACGAATTGTGGACTTGAATCGGCAGACAAAGCAATCACACGCTACTTTTTGGTATTTCGAACCATTCCCGACAAAGAGCCGCCCGGAGATGATCGACATTTTTCAATCCGATTGAGATCCTGAGATTTTGAGGGCTATTATGCAGTAGAAATGAAGCAAGGAACAGTCTTTTACAAGCCATTCCCTTTTGGCGCGTCCTGAGTACGATGGTGCTGTGTCCTGTCTGGGGCTTAACGAACATCGTCCGATAATGTGGCGCACACCATTACCATTGATGGCGCTTTAGTTCTGGTGGCCAATGGAACACAGAAAAAGATATCACCAAAAATTTTCCAATTAAATTTTTAAATTAGTTTTAAAAAATATTCAATTGAAAAATTTATTTATTCAACAAATTGTTTAATTGAAACAAAAGTCAATCAGAAAAATTAGTTGTATCAATTCAATTTTTATACCCACCACCATAGAATGGTGACGGGGGTATAATAAGTTTGTCATTCCGTTTGTAACACATCGAAATATCGATTTCGATATAAAGTACATATATTCTTGATCAAAGAGAAATTCTAAGACGATATAACGATGTCCGTCTGTCTGATTGTCCGGCTGTCTGTCTGTCTGTCTGTTGTAATCACGCTACAGTCTTCAATAATGAAGCAATCGTGCTGAAATTTTGCACAAACTCGTCTTTTGTCTGCAGGCAGGTCAAGTTCGAAGATGGGCTATATTAGTCCAGATTTTGATATAGTCCCCATATAAACCGACCTCCCGATTTGGGAGGGCTTATAGAAATCGTAGTTTTTATCCAATTTGCCTGAAATTTGAAATGTAGAGGTATTTTATGACCATAAAGAGGTGTGCCAAAAATTGTGAGTATCGGTCCACATTTTGGTATAGCCCCCATATAGACCGATCTCCCGATTTTACTTCTTAGGCTTATAGAAACCGAAGTTTTTATTCAATTTACCTGAAATTGGATTTCTAGAGGTATTGTAGGATCACAAATACGTGTGCCAAAAATTGTGAGTATCGGTCCATGTTTTGGTATGGTCCTCATATAAAACGACCTCCCGATTTGGGGTCTTGGGCCCATAGAAACCGTAGTTTTTATCCAATTTGTCTGAAATTGGAAATCTAGAGGTGTTTTGGGACCATAAAGAGGTGTGCCGAAAATGGTGAGTATCGGTCCATATTTTGGTATAGTCCACATATAGACCGATTTCCCGATTTTACTTCTTGGGCTTCTAGAATCCGAAGTTTTTATCCTATTTGCCTGAAATTGGAAATCTAGAGGTATTTTCGGGTCATAAAGAGGTGTGCCGAAAACGGTGAGTATCGGTCCATATTTTAGTATAGCCCCCATAAGAACGATCTCCCGATTTAACTCCTTGGGTTTCTAGAAACCGTAGTTTTTATCTGATTTGTCTGAAATTGTAAATATTCTGGTATTTTAGGCTCACAAAAACGTGTTGCGGATTAATCCATTTGGTAATGCCTCCATATAGACCGACTTCACTTCTTAAGGGTGTAGAAGGCGCACTGATCATGAAAATTGCTTGAAACTCAATGTAAAATTTCCAGATTTTACTTCTATAGATTTAAGATTTCAAATCAATAACGTCTTGATTTATAATTTTCTTGCACACTTACAAGAGATGTTAATGATTCCTCTAAAACTCAAACAAAAATGGTTCTTATAAATCCAGAATCTGATATAGTCCTCATAGGAGAAATCTTTAAATTTATCTTCGGGAAGTGTCCTCAAGTCCTCCTGAAATTTCAAAGGAAACCCTAATATTTGGTTCATGGTGGGTATTTAAGATTCGGCCCGGCCGAACTTACTGCTGTATATACTTGTTAATTGTATGTTATCAATTAATTTTTTTATTGATTTTGATGATTGCTACTATTATTTGTTTGATTGAAGACATTTCAGTTAAAACTTAATATCAATTAATTTCCTGATTGAAGACAAAAAATATTTTTTTGTGCGAACGTGTCAATTTTCAGCTGGCAAGTAAATCAGATGAAATACGTATCGAAAAATGAGCTTGAACTAAAGCCATTGAAGTTCCAAAGAGTGCAAAGAACTCCCCAATATACAAAGTTACATTGGAAAGAGCCAATGAATTGCTTACCTTGCACGAAAGTGACCAGTTACCGAATTTGAATTTCTCCCATGAAAAGCTGTAGGCATTTGGGCTCGAGCATTTTAGAACGTAAAGTTGGTACTAAAAACTACTAAAGTGTGGATCATTTCATGGCGGCACTTAGCCAGGAATAGGCCAAATTACAGCAGAGCCACTTTCGAGCAGCTCGCCATGGCTTTTGGCATTTTTCTGATTTTGAACAATAAAATTGTAAAGTATAGAGTTTTACTTTGTTGCATTACATATCAGCTGTCCTTGAGACATATCGCCTGATTTGAGTTCTTGGGTTTAGATTTCCAAATTTTAGAAGAATTTTTGGTCCACGAAACCCTAGTCGAGTTTGATATGCTGGTTGGAATTCTTGGGCTTCTGACCCAGGAATATTTATCCGTTTGGCAATCTATAAGTGATTTAGGTCCATGTCAAATTTGATTTATATCCGTTATCGTTTTTTTATAATATTCATATACACCGATCTTTCAATTTAACATCCTTGGGTGAAAGAAGGCGCTTCCAAATTACCTGAATTTTATGATTCCCTCTTTGTATCTGTTTATATTAACATAACTGAGAAAAGCTACTTTGAATTGTACAAAGAAGTTAATGTGTTTGCCATACACTTTACCGATTTTCTTGTGAGTACATTAGACCTTATTTCTCATAGGAAAAAAATTTTAAATTCGTATTTTCCGAAAACTTGAATGAACGTAAAGGTCAAGTCGGAAACCGTTTATGAAAATAAATGCCTCCATTTCAGGCTTTCTACACTGAAAGAAGAGTTTTTTTTTCTGAAGAATGAAATTTTAGACAAGCGAAAGTTTCTATTGACGCAACAAACTCCTTTAACCCTTTCGACCCTAAAGTTGCCTGTGGGCAACTTTTTGTGTTTTGAGACTCACTGTCAGCGTTGTTTTTGCTTTTGTTCATAAAACTGTAACGGTATCGAAAGCTACAAGTGTTTTCTTCAAGTTGAATGAAAAATCAGCTAATTTGGTTGTCAATTAGCAAAAAATTGTTTCATTAATACGCACGTACCTCAAGAAAAAAATATTTGTGAATTTAAAAAGAGGATTTTATACATGTGACTTTTTTCAAAAATTACAACTAAAATGTTGAGAGTTTTTATTAAATCTATTGTAGTACATGTCAAATAAAATATTTCTGGAAGTCAAATCGTAGAATTGAATGGGAAATTTTTAAAATTGAAAAGTTGCCTGTGGGCAACTTTGGGCAATTGTGGTAGTAAAATTACATATTTTTGAACATAAGACCTGGAGAAAAAAGGTTTGAAAAACAATGATTTCGAAAAAATTTTGAACTTCAATTGGGATGTCCCAGTGACGAAAAATGCGGCGATGATGTGGAAAATATATCTGCAGTGCAGTGGGGAATTTGGAAGGAATCGTAAAAAGGGAGGAAGCCACTTCTTGGCAACATACTAGTGGATTAGCACGAATATTGACGCTTTATAATACTTTGGTTTTTTACACCGCCAGTTAAATTGACATGGGTTAAAAACAATAAAAAAAAAGCATTTTCGTGAGTCACGCGTGATTCACGCGAAGCCGTGAATGAAATTTAAACGAAATCTCGTGAATGAAATTTAAGCGAAACCTCGTGAATGTGCGTGAACGGGATTAAATAAAAATGTGTGGCGCGTGAGCGTGAGTAAAAATCAACTTGTGTTCGTGATTGTGAGTGAGTAAACTTTCTCCGAAATCACGCTCCCGATAAAAAATTACTTTCACCATCCGACCCACGCTCACGATCCAACTCACGCTCAAGATAAAATTCACGTTAACAATAAAATTCATATTCACGATAAAATTCGCACTCACGGTAAAACAGACACAAAAAGTCACAATCACGAACAAATTCACGTTTACGATTAAATTCAAGCTCACCGATTTTAATCACCTTTACATATTTAATCACGCTTAAGATTTCAATAGCGTGAGTCACGAGAAATTTCGTTAATTACCAGAATTTTATTGAGCCACAATTTTGGCTAGACGCTTCTTAAATGACTTCAACATGATTAAAAGTAAAAAAAAATCTAGCGATACCTATAAAAATTCGGGGTCGAAAGGGTTAAAAACAAATAAAGCAGATTAGGGAAGCCACCGTGGTGCAATGGTTAGCATGCCCGCCTTGCATACACAAAGTCGTGGGTTAGATTCCTGCTTCGACCGAACACCAAAAAGTTTTTCAGCGGTGGATTATCCCACCTCAGTAATGCTGGTGACATTTCTGAGGGTTTCAAAGCTTCTCTAAGTGGTTTCACTGCAATGTGGAACGCCGTTCGGACTCGGCTATAAAAAGGAGGTCGTTGCCACGCTTTTCCTGAATTTGGGTTTCTTTACACGTAAAGAAAATACCTTATAAGAAAGGGGAATTTCATTTGTCTAAAATATCATTTGGGCGGAAACCATTTTTTCCGTGTATGTAATGCCATTCAATTCCTCGGTTATTGTCTTTAATATTAAATTTTCCAATTTCATAGCTGCTTAAATTCACAAACAAGTGTACTTCAACTATTTCATGCTTCCCTTCGTCCGCAATCTTCTTTGGAATATGCAATAGCTCCCATCTGTTGGGAGCCACATTAAATATGTCCCATTCACATTTGCAAACAAATCAAATTGAAAGAAAACAATTCAGTTCATCCATCTCAACATCAGCATCGCATCATAAGCATCATCGTCGTTATCGTTGTCGTCATCTTTCGAATATAGAAAAAAAGATGGGGGCGAGTACCAGAGATGCGAATATTGTCTGCCTGTCCGTCAGTTTCATCCTACAAATGCATTTTTTGTTATGTTTTTACGTCTTCCTGCTTATGTCCTCATCGGTAACATTATCATTTTTTCCTGCTATTTCAGATTGAAAGAAGTCCAACGGTGAAGTAAGTAGTAAGGAAAGTGAATATCTCCCTGGACAGTTTTTCCAATTGAACAATGTCATGTTTTCCATTTCATGTTAAATTTAATGGACATAATTGGGTTAAGTGCATCATGTCATAATGGAAATAGTTGAAGGGTTCTTTTGAGATATTTGCAATTGGTAGGTGATAACGTTGTAGGATGTCAATTTGGCTACTAAAGGATCACTAAGAATATTAGTTAAATGAAACTAATGCACTGGTAAGACTTTAGAACACAATCTATCAGTACGTGATATCCAACCAAATCGACTTAAATTTTCACGTAGCGATATTTACATGCACAGCATTTCGAAAAAAATCCGAAAGTATACACCCCAAAGAAAAAGTATATACGGCCGTAAGTTCGGCCAGGCCGAATATTATGTACCTTCCACCATGGATTGCGCATAAACTTCTACTAAAGACGGTCATCCACAATTAAATTACTTGGATTGCGGCCGATGGCAAGGCATCTTAAAACTTCTTAACATCATCTTCTAAAAGTTCTAAAGTTAGTCCATGCGGGCTATAGTAGACAAAAGAAAGGTCGATTAATCGAATCGAACTGATATGAACTTTTGTGCTGTAATTATAGAGCCAGAATTGAAATATGGGGGTCGCTTTATATGTGATTGGGGATCGGTTTTTTGGGGGCTATATATAATTATGGACCGATGTGGACCAATTTTTGCGTGGTTGTTAGAGACCATATACCAACACCATGTAGCAAATTTCAGCCGGATGGGATGAAATTTGCTTCTCTTTGAGGCTCCGCAAGCCAAATCTGGGGATCGGTTTATATGGGGGCTATATATAATTATATACCGATGTGGACCAATTTTTGCATGGTTGTTAAAGACCATATACCAACACCATGTACCAAATTTCAACCAGATCGGATGAAATATGCTTCTCTTAGAGGCTCCGCAAGCCAAATCTGGGGATCGGTTTATATGGGGGCTATACGTAAAAGTGATCTGTTATGGCCTATTTGCAATACCATCCGACCTACATCAATAACAACTACTTGTGCCATGTTTGAAGTCGATAGCTTGATCTGTTCGGAAGTTAGCGTGATTTCAACAGACGGACGGGCGGACATGCTTAGATCGACTCAGAATTTCACCACGACCCAGAATATATACTATATGGGGCCTGAGAGCAATATTTCGATGTGTTAAGTTAATATACCCCCATTCTATGGTGGTGGGTATAAAAAAAGGAAATTTCCGTTTCTAATAAATTATTTTATTTTAGAGCAAATAAATCCTAAAATTTCGTTCCTCAGAAAAGAAAACTCTTCTTTCAATGCAGCATGGAATCTTCGTGAAAGTTTCAGCCGAAAATTCAGCCAATATCTGGCTGATTTAACTTGGCTGTTCGCATCCGATTGGATTTTTTTATACCCTCCACCATAGGATGGGGGGTATATTAACTTTGTCATTCCGTTTGTAACACATCGAAATATTGCTCTAAGACCCCATAAAGTATATATATATTCTGGGTCGTGGTGAAATTCTGAGTCGATCTGAGCATGTCCGACCGTCCGTCCGTCTGTTGAAATCACACTAACTTCCGAACGAAACAAGCTATCGACTTGAAACTTGGCACACGTAGTTGTTATTGATGTAGATCGGATGGGATCGCAAATGGGCCATATCGGTCCACTTTTACGTATAGCCCCCATATAAACGGACCCCTAAATTTGGCTTGCGAGGCCTCTAAGAGAAGCAAATTTCATCCGATCCGGCTGAAATTTGGTACATGGTGTTAGTATATGGTCTCTAACAACCATGCAAAAATTGGTCCACATCGGTCCATAATTATATATATCCCCATATAAACCGATCCCCCGATTTGGCTTAGGAGGCCTCTAAGAGAAGCAAATTTCATCCGATCCGGCTGAAATTTGGTACATGGTGTAAGTATATAGTCTCTAACAACCATGCACAAATTGGTCCACATCGGTCCATAATTATATATAGCCCCCATATAAACCGATCCCCCGATTTGGCTTACGAGGCCTCTAAGAGAAGCAAATTTCATCCGATCCGGCTGAAATTTGGTACATGGTGTTAGTATATGGTCTCTAACAATCATGCAAAAGTTGGTTCACATCGGTCCATAATTATATATAGCCCCCATATAAACCGATCCCCCGATTTGGCTTGCGAGGCCTCTAAGAGAAGCAAATTTCATCCGATCCGGCTGAAATTAGTTACATTGTGTTAGTATATGGTGTTTAACAACCATGCAAAAATTGGTCCACATCGGTCCATAATTATATATAGCCCCCATATAAACCGATCCCCCGATTAGGCTTGCGAGGCCTCTAAGATAAGCAAATTTCTTCCGATCTTGCTGAAATTTGGTACATGGTGTTAGTATATGGTCTCTAGCAACCATGCAAACATTGGTCCACATCGGTCCATAATTATATATAGCCCCCATATAAACCGATCCCCCGATTTGGCTTGCGAGGCCTCTAAGAGAAGCAAATTTCATCCGATCCGGCTGAAATTTGGTACATGGTGTTAGTATATTGTCTCTAACAACCATGCAAAAATTGGTCCACATCGGTCAATAATTATATATAGCCCCCATATAAACCGATCACCAGATTTGACCTCCGGAGCCTCTTGGAAGACCAAAATTTATCTGATTCAGTTGAAATTTGGTACGTGGTGTTAATATATGGCCTCAAACTCCCATGCAAAAATTGGTCGAAATCGGTCCATAATTATATATAGGCCCCGTATAAACCGATCCCCAGATTTGACCTCCAGAGCCCCTTGGAAGTGCAAACTTCTTCCCATTCGGTTGAAATTTGGTACGTGATGTTAGTATACGGTATCCAACAACCATGCTGAAATTGGTTCCTATCAGCCCATAATTATATATAGCTCCCATATAAACCGATCCCCAGATTTGACCTCCGGTGCCTTTTGGAGAAGCAAAATTCAAAATTCCCGAGATTTCGTTTTGGAGCCTCTTGGAGGAGCAAATTTCATCCGAATGAGTTGAAATTTGGTACATTGTGCTAGTATGTGGTCGTTAACAACCATGCCTAACTAGGTCCATATCGGTCTATAATTAAAGGGTGATTTGTTAAGAGCTTGATAACTTTTAAAAAAAAAAAACGCATAAAATTTGCAAAATCTCATCGGTTCTTTATTTGAAACGTTAGATTGGTCCATGACATTTACTTTTTGAAGATAATTTCATTTAAATGTTGACCGCGGCTGCGTCTTAGGTGGTCCATTCGGAAAGTCCAATTTTGGGCAACTTTTTCGAGCATTTCGGCCGGAATAGCCCGAATTTCTTCGGAAATGTTGTCTTCCAAAGCTGGAATAGTTGCTGGCTTATTTCTGTAGACTTTAGACTTGACGTAGCCCCACAAAAAATAGTCTAAAGGCGTCAAATCGCATGATCTTGGTGGCCAACTTACCGGTCCATTTCTTGAGATGAATTGTTCTCCGAAGTTTTCCCTCAAAATGGCCATAGAATCGCGAGCTGTGTGGCATGTAGCGCCATCTTGTTGAAACCACATGTCAACCAAGTTCAGTTCTTCCATTTTTGGCAACAAAAAGTTTGTTAGCATCGAACGATAGCGATCGCCATTCACCGTAACGTTGCGTCCAACAGCATCTTTGAAAAAATACGGTCCAATGATTCCACCAGCGTACAAACCACACCAAACAGTGCATTTTTCGGGATGCATGGGCAGTTCTTGAACGGCTTCTGGTTGCTCTTCACTCCAAATGCGGCAATTTTGCTTATTTACGTAGCCATTTAACCAGAAATGAGCCTCATCGCTGAACAAAATTTGTCGATAAAAAAGCGGATTTTCTGCCAACTTTTCTAGGGCCCATTCACTGAAAATTCGACGTTGTGGCAGATCGTAAGTCTATTCATGATGAAATGTCAAAGCATACTGAGCATCTTTCTCTTTGACACCATGTCTGAAATCCCACGTGATCTGTCAAATACTAATGCATGAAAATCCTAACCTCAAAAGAATCACCCTTTATATATATCCCTCAGATAAATCGATTTCCAATCACACAAAAATTGGTCTATATCAAGTTCATAATTGTATAAGCGACCCCCATATTTCAATTCTGGCTCTCTACGCACCGTGCAAAAGTCCATGTCGATTCGTAATTATTTGTAGACTTATAACATAACTTTTTTGTCTACTATATACCACGTATGGACTAACTCACAATTTAGAAAACGATGTTAAGAAGTTTTAAGATACCACAACCCAAGTATTTCGATTGTGGATGACAGTCTTTCGTAGAAGTTTCTACGCAATCCATGGTGGAGGGTACATAAGATTCGGCCTGGCCGAACTTACGGCCGTATATACATGTTTTTTTTTTTTTTGTGGTTGAAAAGTTTGTTTTTGTTGAAAAAGTAAATCACTTTTAATTTGAAACGTTGAACTTGTTTACAGGATTTAAAAAAAATAATAAAGACTAGTTCCAACTCTTATTTAATTTTCTGGGTAATTACATCTTGCCTATATCTTTCTGACTTCCCTATGATTTACTAAGCTCTTTTTCTCTTCTGCAATATAAAGAATGTAGAAACAAATATCAGAATTTATATTTTCATACCCTTCATATTTTATAATTTTGTCATTCCCCTTACAAATTATTTATTTATTTATAAATTATTATGTATAAATTCGTGGTGAAATTCTGAATAGATCTGAACGAAAGAACCTATCGACTTTATGTAGATCGGATGGTATAGCAAATTGACCATATATTGCCACTTTTATATATAAACCGATATCCAGATTTGACTTACGGAGCCTCCAAGTGGAGATTATTTCATCCAATTGGGTCGAACGTGGCGTTAGTTATGTCCCTTAGCAGACATTGGTCCATGTCTGCCCATAATTATATGTAGCCCCCAATATAAACCAATCACAGATTCGACCTCTGGAGCCTCTTGGAGAGCAAACTTCAAATTTTAGCATATAACTTCTAACAAATATGGAAAAATTGGTCCATATCAGCCCATAATTATATATACACATACCCAGAACCTCGTGGAGGAGTAAATTTCATTTGATCCGGTTGAAATTCGTTACGTGATATTAGTATATACCCTCTACCAACAATGCAAAAATTTGTTAACATCGGTCCATAAAAAAATTTCATCGAAATCGGTTCATATTTAGATATAGCTCCCATATAACAGGTTGGCTGATAAGTCCTCCGTCTAACAAAGAAAAATTACAATTTTTTTTTGTCAAAAATCGTTTTTATTATTCAACATAGTTTCCTTCAAGAGCGATACAACGATTATAACGACCTTCCAATTTTTTGATACCATTTTGGTTGTACTCCTTCAGTTTTGCCTCAAAATAGGCCTCAGTTTCGGCGATCACCTCTTCATTGCAGCCAAATTTTTTCCCTGCGAGCATCCTTTTGAGGTCTGAGAACAAGAAAAAGTCGCTGGGGGGCCAGATCTGGAGAATACGGTGGGTGGGGAAGCAATTCGAAACCCAATTCATGAATTTTTGCCATCGTTCTCAATGACTTGTGGCACGGTGCGTTGTCTTGGTGGAACAACACTTTTTTCTTCTTCATATGGGGCCGTTTTGCCGCGATTTCGACCTTCAAACGCTCCAATTACGCCATATAATATTCACTATTGATGGTTTTTCCCTTCTCAAAATAATCGATAAAAATTATTCCATGCGCATCCCAAAAAACAGAGGCCATTACTTTGCCAGCGGACTTTTGAGTCTTTCCACGCTTCGGAGACGGTTCACCGGTCGCTGTCCACTCAGCCGACTGTCGATTGGACTCAGGAGTGAAGTGATGGAACCATGCTTCATCCATTGTCACATATCGACGGAAAAACTCGGGTGTATTACGAGTTAACAGCTGCAAACACCGCTCAGAATCATCAACACGTTGTTGTTTTTGGTCAAATATGAGCTCGCGCGGCACCCATTTTGCACAGAGCTTCCGCATATCCAAATATTGATGAATGATATGACCAACACGTTTCTTTGATATCTTTAAGGCCTCTGCTTTCTCGATCAACTTCATTTTACGGTTATTCAAAATCATTTTGTGGATTTTTTATGTTTTCGTCGGTAACCACCTCTTTCGGGCGTCCACTGCGTTCACCGTCTTCCGTGCTCATTTCACCACGCTTGAATTTTGCATACCAATCAATTATTATTGATTTCCCTGGGACAGAGTCCGGAAACTCATTATCAAGCCAAGTTTTTGTTTTATCACGAAATTCCTTTTTTTCCATTTTCTTCACAATAACAAAAGTTGCTTCACAAAAGACGCTCTATCTCACAAACAAATTTACTTACAGACGTCAAATTTTGACACGAATCGTTTGAAGGTTGGTACTAAAATATGCATTTAATACTAGCCATCTATGCGTCATACCAGGGCTTTATCAGCCAACCTGTTATATGTATCGCCAAATTTTCGATAATAACCTTATTTGGTCACCAATATTACTCAAATTTTGCACAAGGTAACCTTCTGTGGTATCATTTAAAGCTGCAAAGTATCATCCAAATCGAATAAGATTTAGATATAACTCCCACATATATGTATCGCCCGATTTTCAAAATTTTCCCATAATAACCTTATTTTTATACCCTCCATCATAGGATGGGGGTATATTAACTTTGTCATTCCGTTTGTAACACATCGAAATATTGCTCTAAGACCCCATAAAGTATATATATTCTGGGTCGTGGTGAAATTCTGAGTCGATCTAAGCATGTCCGTCCGTCCGTCCGTCCGTCCGTCTGTTGAAATCACGCTAACTTCCGAACGAAACAAGCTATCGACTTGAAACTTGGCACAAGTAGTTGTTATCGATGTAGGTTGGATGGTATTGAAAATGGGCCATATCGGTCCACTTTTACGTATAGCCCCCATATAAAGGGACCCTCAGATTTGGCTTGTGGAGCCTCTAACAGAAGCATATTTCATCCAATCCGGCTGAAATTTGGTATATGGTGTTGGTATATGGTCTCTAACAACCATGCAAAAATTGGTCCACATCGGTCCATAATTATATATAGCCCCCCTATAAACCGATCCCCAGATTTGGCTTGCGGAGCCTAAAAGAGAAGCAAATTTCATCCGATCCGGCTGAAATTTGGTACATGGTGTTGGTATATGGTCTCTAACAACCGTGCAAAAATTGGTTCACATCGGTCCATAATTATATATAGCCCCCATATAAACCGATCCCCAGATTTGGCTTGCGAAGCCTCAAAGAGAAGCAAATTTCATCCGATCCGGCTGAAATTTGGTACATGATGTTGGTATATGGTCTCTAACAACCATGCAAAAATTGGTCCACATCGGTCCATAATTATATATATACCCCATATAAACCGATCTCCAGATTTGGCTTGCGAAGCCTCAAAGAGAAGCAAATTTCAACCGATCCGGCTGAAATTTGGTACATGGTATTGGTATATGGTCTCTAACAAGCGTGCAAAAATTGGTCCACATCGGTCCATAATTATATATAGCGCCCATATAAACCGATCCCCAGATTTGGGTTGCGGAGCCTCAAAGAGAAGCAAATTTCATCCGATCCGCCTGAAATTTGGTACATGATATTGGTATATGGTCTCTAACAACCATGCAAAAATTGGTCCACATCGGTTCATAATTATATATAGCCCCCATATAAACCGATCCCCAGATTTGGCTTGCGAAGTCTCCAAGAGAAGCAAATTTCATCCAATCCGGTTGTAATTTGGAACATGGTGTTAGTATATGATCTTTAACAACCGTGGCAGAATTGGTCCATATCGGTCCATAATTATATATAGCCCCCATATAAAACGTTCTCCAGATTTGACCTCCGGAGCCTCTTGGAGGAGCAAAATTCATCCGATCCGGTTCAAATTAGGAACGTGGTGTTAGAATATGGTCGCTAACAACCATACCAAAATTGGTCCAATCACACAAAAATTGGTCCATATCAGTTCATAATCATGGTTGCCACTAGAGCCAAAAATAATCTACCAACATTTTATTTCTATAGAAAATTTTGTCAAAATTTTATTTCTAGAGAAAATTTTGTTAATATTTTATTCGGTTCATAATAAAATTTTCATCATTGTCAGAATTTTATTTCTATAGAAAATTTTGTCAAAATTTTATTTCTATAGAAAATTTTGTTCAAATTTTATTCGGTTCATAATCATGGTTGCCACTCGAGCCAAAACTAATCTACCAAGATTTTATTTCTATAGAAAATTTTGTCAAAAGTTTATTTCTATAGAAAATTTTGTTAAAATTTTATTTCTGTAGAAAATTTTGTAAAAATTTTATGTCTACTTTGTCAAACTGAATTATATACGTATTGGATCGATCTTTTTATACCCTCCATCATAGGATGGGGGTATATTAACTTTGTCATTCCGTTTGTAACACATCGAAATATTGCTCTAAGACCCCATAAAGTATATATATTCTGGGTCGTGGTGAAATTCTGAGTCGATCTAAGCATGTCCGTCCGTCCGTCCGTCCGTCCGTCTGTTGAAATCACGCTAACTTCCGAACGAAACAAGCTATCGACTTGAAACTTGGCACAAGTAGTTGTTATCGATGTAGGTTGGATGGTATTGAAAATGGGCCATATCGGTCCACTTTTACGTATAGCCCCCATATAAAGGGACCCTCAGATTTGGCTTGTGGAGCCTCTAACAGAAGCATATTTCATCCGATCCGGCTGAAATTTGGTACATGGTGTTGGTATATGGTCTCTAACAACCATGCTAAAATTGGCCCACATCGGTCCATAATTATATATAGCCCCCATATAAACCGATCCCCAGATTTGGCTTGCGGAGCCTAAAAGAGAAGCAAATTTCATCCGATCCGGCTGAAATTTGGTACATGGTATTAGTATATGGTCTCTAACAACCATGCAAAAATGGGTCCACATCGGTCCATAATTATATATAGCCCCCATATAAACCGATCCCCAGATTTGGCTTGCGGAGCCTAAAAAAGAAGCAAATTTCATCCGATCCGGCTGAAATTTGGTACATGGTGTTAGTATATGGTCTCTAACAACCATGCAAAAATTGGTCCACATCGGTCCATAATTATATATAGCCCCCATATAAACCGATCCCCAGATTTGGCTTGCGGAGCCTCAAAGAGAAGAAAATTTCATCCGATCCGGCTGAAATTTGGTACATGATGTTGGTATATGGTCTCTAACAACCATGCAAAAATTGGTCCATATCGGTCCTTAATTATATATAGCCCCCATATAAACCGATCCCCAGATTTGGCTTGTGGAGCCTCTAAGAGAAGCATAGTTCATCCGATCCGGCTGAAATGTGGTACATGGTGTTGGTATATGGTCTCTAACAATCATGCAAAAATTGGTCCACATCGGTCCATAATTATATATAGCCCCCATATAAACCGATCCCCTGATTTGGCTTGCGGAGCCTCAAAGAGAAGCAAATTTCATCCGATCCGGCTGAAATTCGGTACATGATGTTGGTATATGGTCTCTAACAACCATGCGAAAATTGGTCCACATCGGTCCATAATTATATATAGACCCATATAAACCGATCTCCAGATTTGGCTTGCGAAGCCTCAAAGAGAAGCAAATTTCACCCAATCCGGTTGTAATTTGGTACATGATATTGGTATATGGTCTCTAACAATCGTGCAAAAATTGGTCCACATCGGTTCATAATTATATATAGCCCCCATATAAACCGATCCCCAGATTTGGCTTGCGAAGTCTCCAAGAGAAGCAAATTTCATCCAATCCGGTTGTAATTTGGAACATGGAACATGGAGCCTCAAAGAGAAGAAAATTTCATCCGATCCGGCTGAAATTTGGTACATGATGTTGGTATATGGTCTCTAACAACCATGCAAAAATTGGTCCATATCGGTCCTTAATTATATATAGCCCCCATATAAACCGATCCCCAGATTTGGCTTGTGGAGCCTCTAAGAGAAGCATAGTTCATCCGATCCGGCTGAAATTTGGTACATGGTGTTGGTATATGGTCTCTAACAATCATGCAAAAATTGGTCCACATCGGTCCATAATTATATATATCCCCCATACAAAACGTTCTCCAGATTTGACCTCCGAAGCCTCTTGGAGGAGCAAAATTCATCCGATCCGGTTCAAAGTAGGAACGTGTTGTTAGTATATGGTCGCTAACAACCATACCAATATTGGTCCAATCACACAAAAATTGGTCCATATCGGTTCATAATCATGGTTGCCACTAGAGCCAAAAATAATCTACCAAAATTTTATTTCTATAGAAAATGTTGTCAAAATTTTATTTCTAGAGAAAATTTTGTTAAAATTTTATTCGGTTCATAATAAAATTTTCATCATTGTCAAAATTTTATTTCTATAGAAAATTTTGTCAAAATGTTATTGCTATAGAAAATTTGGTTCAAATTTTATTCGGTTCATAATCATAGTTGCCACTCGAGCCAAAAATAATCGACCAAGATTTTATTTCTATAGAAAATGTTGTCAAAAGTTTATTTCTATAGAAAATTTTGTTAAAATTTTATTTCTGTAGAAATTTTTGTCAAAATGTTCTTTCTATAGAAAATGTTGTCAAAATTTTTATTTCTATAGAAAATTTTGTGAAAATTTTATTTCCATAGAAAATTTTTTAATATTTTCTTTCTGTAGAAAATTTGTCAAAATTGTATGTCTACTTTGTCAAACTGAATTATATACGTATTGGATCGATCTTTTTTGATTTAATATATACCACGTATGGACATACAATTTAGAAGATTGTGTTAGGAGGTTTTAAGATACCTTGCCATCGGCAAGCGTTACCGCAACTTAAGTAATTCGATTGTGGATGGCAGTGTTTAGAAGTAGTTTCTACGCAATCCATGATGGAGGGTACATAAGCTTCGGCCTGGCCGAACTTACGGCCGTATATACTTGTTTGATTTAATATATACCACGTATGGACTTACATACAATTTAGAAGATGGTGTTAGGAGGTTTTAAGATACCTTGCCATCGGCAAGCGTTACCGCAACTTAAGTAATTCGATTCTGGATGGCAGTGTTTAGAAGAAGTTTCTACGCAATCCATGATGGAGGGTACATAAGCTTCGGCCTGGCCGAACTTACGGCCGTATATACTTGTTAATGAAATAAATAAATTTGATCTTGATCAAATTTAGTACAAGGTATTCTTTTGCGATATCAACCAAATTTGTAATCATCCAAATCGATTCAAATTTAAATATAGCTCCCATATATATGTAGAGCCCGATTTCCCCAAATTTGGCCATAATACTCTTATTTGTTAAAGGGTGATACGGTCAAAATTTGGTCAAGGGAAAACGCAAGTAAATCGGTGAAATCGTTTATTTAAAAAATCAAATTAAATTTCTTTTTCAAGTTCAATTAGTATAAAATTCAGGAAAAATATTCAGTTAGGCTTTCGCTTTTCCAAATCCGAATTGCCGGGCCTCACGCTTGACACCTGCCATCAGATTTTGTACAGCCACCTTGTCCACCTTCTTCGCCGCAGAAAGCCAGTTTGCCTTGAACTGCTGCTCGTCCTTAGCAGTTTTTTTGGTCTTCTTTAGGTTCCGCTTGACAATAGCCCAGTATTTCTCAATTGGGCGATGCTCTGGCGTGTTGGGAGGGTTCTTGTCCTTGGGAACCACCTGCACGTTGTACCACTCCATGGCCTTTTTACCGTAATGGCAAGATGCCAAATCCGGCCAAAACAGTACGGAACAACCGTGTTTCTTCAGGAAAGGCAGCAGACGTTTATTCAAACACTCTTTCACGTAAATTTCTTGGTTGACAGTCCCGGAAGCTATGAAAACGCTGCTTTTCAAGCCACAGGTACAGATGGCTTGCCAAACCAGATATTTCTTTGCGAACTGTGACAGTTTTATGTGCTAGAAAATATCTGCTACCTTTCCCCTTCCTTTTACCGTATAAAACTCCTGTCCCGGAAGCTGCTTGTAGTCGGCTTTGACCTAGGTTTCGTCGTCCATTACCACGCAGTCAATCTTCGTCAGCATCGTCGTGTACAGCCTCCGGGATCGCGCTTTGGCCGTCGTATTTTGTTTATCATCGCGATTTGGAGTCACTACCTTCTTGTAAGTCGATAGTCCGGCTCGTTTTTTGGCTCGATGCATGGTTGTAGACGATACACCCAGCTTATTTGCAGCATCTCGGAGAGAGAGGTTAGGGTTTCGCTTGAAACTACCGGCAACTCTCTTTGTCGTCTCAGCGGCTTCCGGTTTTCGATTTCCCCCCGATCCAGACTTCCTGGCTGTCGACAAACGTTCCCCAAGCACTTTAATTACATTTGTAACGGTTGATTTGGCAACTTTTAGCGACTTTGCCAGCTTTGCGTGCGAGTAGCTCGGATTTTCGCGATGCGCGAGCAAAATTTTGATACGCTGCTTGGACGGCATTTTGACAACTGAAGAGTGAATTCCAAAATCAAAATAGGAGCAACATTCTACACACACACACCTTCAAAATGAGGGGTGTTCAGGTTTTTTAAATGCAAAATTGAAAGAAATACGTCAAGTTTATATTGACCAAATTTTGACCGTATCACCCTTTATTACCCAATATTAATCAAATTGCAAATTTTAATGTGTTAGCCGATCTTGTTTAGACTAAATATATACCCGGATTTTCACAAATTTGTCTACCTTATCCACACTAATTAAGTGATTTTCTCTGTTGTAATAATGGACTCAATATTAGTGGAATACTAACTTTGTAGGTTCGAAATCAAGTATAGCTCATACTATCAGACATTTCTGTTCTATACTGTGGTTCAATGATACCCTACAAATACTTTTATTTACTAAAGTTTTGATCCACAAATGGATGTGCCGGTTCATGGTTTGGTTTAGTCCCCATATAGACCGATCTCCTCATTTCACTTCTCATAAATCATATAATAGATTAAAATTCCAGATATAAAAAATTAAATGTGATTTACTTTTTTGATCACAAAAAATAATTTGCTAGGCGTTTCTCCCATTGCGATCCCTCATAACCACTAATGGCTTAGTGTAAACATCTCACCTTAATTTATTCAACCCTTCTACAAATGGTCATTATAACAACTTCTGTTTAACCCCAATAAATATACACAAATACAATTATGTTTAATAAATAATAGAGAAGCATTTCGAGGGAATTTTAACTTTTATTGAAATTCACAGAAAAACACACTTTCATAGAAAAATATTGCGGTAACCATTTACTTGACCGGCGCGTGAAACCAAACAAAACCGCAAATTCTAATTAAAAACACAGACTCATCTCATCCCCCACAAACCATCCATGACATTGCCACGACAAAATTATGGTGAAAATTTTGCCATTTAATTTATTTAAATGCACATTTTTAATAACGCTTTAATGCTGATAACAAAAGCAATCCCTTCACTACAATTCACCAAACGCAGGAATTCACAATAATTGCCGGTAATATTTTATAGTTAATGTTATTGAGGCAGACAGACACAAAGGTATGCAAAATTATAATTCCAGAAGCCAGAGGGTACTGCCGATTAATTGGAAATGCATAATAAGTTTTCACAAGTTTTACAGAGATTGTATCCCCTTAAAATTCGGAGAATCCTCTCAGAATAAATTTAATTTAATTTCTTTCCAGGAAATATATCTTTCAATAAGATTGCTGGTTGAAAATAAACCATCAGAGCACTGATGCCACAGTTGGTCGAATTCTAACAAAAACGGCTGATTTTTTACTGTTTGGTAGATTGGTAGAATTCTTGATGTTTTGGTAGATTTTAAAAGTCACACATTTTTTATAGAAATAAAATTTTAGACAAAATTTGCTCTAGAAATACATTTTTGACAAAATTTTCTGTACAAATAAATATTTTACAATTTTTTCTATATGAATAAAATTTTCTATAGAAATAAAATGTTGACAAATTTTTTTTTTATAGAAATAAAATTTTGACAACATTTTCTGTAGAAATAAAATTTTGACAAAATTTTCTGTAGAAATAAAATGTTGACAAAATTTTCTATAGAAATAAAATGTTGCGATAGAAATGAAATTTTGACAAAATTTTCTATAGAAAAAAAATTTTGACAACTTTTTCTATAGAAAAAAAAATTGACAAAATTTTCTTTAAAAATAAAATCTTGACAAAATTTTCTATAAAAATAAAATTTTTACAAAAGTTTTTTTTAATAAAATTTTGAAAAGATTTTATATAGAAATATATTTTGGACAATATTTTCTATAGACATCAAATTTTGACAAAATTTTTAATAGAAATAAAATGTTGGCAAAATTTTCTATAGAATGTTGACAAAATTTTCTATAGAATTAGAATTTTGACAAAATTTCTATAGAAATGAAATTTTGACAAAATTTTCTATAGAAATAAAATTTTAACAAAATTTTCTGTAGAAATAAAATTTTGACAAAATTTTCTATAGATATAAAATTTTGACAAAATTTTCTAAAGAAATAAAATTTTGACAAAATTTGAAAAAATTTTCTAAAGAAATAAAATTTTGACAAAATTTTCTATAGAAATAAAATTTTTGCAATATTTTCTAAAGAAATAAAATTTTGACAAAATTTTCTATAGAAATAAAATCTTGACAAAATTTTGTATCGTAATAAAATTTTTTGAAAATAATTCTATAGAAATAAAATGTTGGTAGTTTATTTTTGGCGTTTATTTTCGGCTATATATAACTATAGACCGCTATGGACTAATTTTAGCATGGTTGTTAGCGACCATATATTAGCTTAATGTACCAAATTTCAACCGATTCGGATGAATTTTGCTCCTCCAAGAGGTTCCGGAGGTCAAATTTGGAGATCGATTTATATGGGGGCTATATATAATTATGAACCGATATGGACCAATTTTTGCATGGTTGTTAGAGACCATATACTAACACCACGTACCAAATTTCAACCGGATCGGATGAAATTTGCTTCTCTAAGAGGCTCCGTGAATCAAATCTGGGGATCGGTTTATATGGGGGCTATCTATAATTATGGACCGATATGGACCAATTTTTGCATGTTTGATAGACCATATACTAACACCATGTACCAAATTTCACCCGGATCGGATGAAATTTGCTTCTGTAAGAGGCTCCGCAAGACCATACACTAACACCACTTACCAAATTTCAACCGGATCGGATGAAATTTGCTTCTGTAAGAGGCTCCGCAAGTCAAATCTGGGGGGTCGGTTTATATGGGGGTTATACGTAAAAGTGGTCCAATATGGCCCATGTGCAATACCATATGACCTACATCAATAGCAATTACTTATGCCAAGTTTCAAGTCGATAGCGTGTTTCATTCGGAAGTTAGCGTAATTTCAGCAGACGGATGGACGGACGGACGAAGGGACATGCTTAGATCGACTCAGCATTTCACCACCACCCAGAATATATATACTATATGGGGTCTCAGAACAATATTTAGATGTGTTACAGACGGAATGACAAAGTTAATGTACCCCCATCCTATGGTGGAGGGTATAAAAATAAATTCGGGTTTATTTTCTCGCAAAGAATGGACTTTACAACGATTAACTAAAATTCGTTCTAAAGGAATATATTTTTTCTCTGCGTGCAAGACAGATGCACAAATGTACAGAGAGTGGTGTAGTAAAAGATTATTTTATGAAAGCAAGTTGTAAGTAGTCAGTTGGGAGCCACCGTGGTGCAATGGTTAGCATGCCCGCCTTGCATACACAAGGTCGTGGGTTCGATTCCTGCTTCGAACGAACACCAAAAAGTTATTCAGCGGTGGATTATCCCACCTCAGTAATGCTGGTGACATTTCTGAGTTTTTCAAACCTTCTCTAAGTGGTTTCACTGCAATGTGGAACGCCGTTCGGACTCGGCTATAAAAAGGAGGTCCTTTGTCATTGAGCTTAACATGGAATCGGGCAGCACTCAGTGATAAGAGAGAAGTGCACCAATGTGGTATCACAATGGACTGAATAGTCTAAGTGAGCCTGATACATCGGACTGCCACCTCTAACCTAACCTAAGTAGTCAGTTGTTTCTCATCTTCCGTACCTTTTTACAAAAAGTACGACAAAGTAGATTGAAGTTTCATTACAGAAAACCGATTAACTGATGGTCAATATCCGGTTTTTGCGATTAGCCGAAAATGTTAAATTTTTACTATACGGTTTCGTTTTGTATAATTCAATCCTGTTAATCAATTAATCGGTGTCGCTTGTGGACACCTTGCAGACAGCCAAGCAAGAGAAAAATTAAACAAAGCCAAGTCTAGTTGTTGATGATTATAATAATGCAACAAAAATTCATTCATCCCAAATGAAAAACATAAACATTTTGTAATAAAAATTTTTGGTGATGAACGTTTTGACTTTTTGAAGAATTTCTGAAAACTATACCAAAAAAACAATGGTTCGATGCGAAATTTTTTTTTTTGCATGTGGTGAATACTGAATATAATATCCCAGCAAAATATAAGCTTGCAAAAAAGTAGTTTGGATCCCCAATTTGTGATGCGAAAGTAGTGTAAACTTGGATCATCTCCAATGAATTTTACGTACGCTTGTCATAGGACGGAAGTACTCCATTTTTGGATACTTTGCATTGCTTTAGAAGTTGTGCCTTGGAAGTTCATTTGGATGAAGACATTTAAAAAACTAAAAAAAAAAATCATTTTTGTGACACTTTTATTTTCTTATTATGTATCTAATTTTTACAAATTGAAAAACTGCTTCGCTTCCACCGGGGGTTGAACCTGGGTCCGTTGGCACAAACGCCATTGAACACGATGCAACAAAAATGTCTATTCAAATGTTTGTGATATGAACCTAATATGATACCACGGCATGACATTCTTTATTATTATGAATGCAAAAATAAAGAACGCTGGTTCAAATCAAATCAGCGGCAATTTTTTTCTAAAAAAATATTTTTCTAAAAAAAAAATTTATGTTATACATCGTTTTTATTTTTTTTTTTTTTTTTTTTTTGATATATATTTTTGTATAAATATATTTTTATACCCTCCACCATAGGATGGGGGGTATATTAACTTTGTCATTCCGTTTGTAACACATCGAAATATTGCTCTAAGACCCCATAAAGTATATATATTCTGGGTCGTGGTGAAATTCTAAGTCGATCTGAGCATGTCCGTCCGTCCGGTTGTTGAAATCACGCTAACTTCCGAACGAAACAAGCTCTCGACTTGAAACTTGGCACAAGTAGTTGTTATTGATGTAGGTCGGATGGTATTGCAAATGGGCCATATCGGTCCACTTTTAGGTATAGTCCCCATATAAACGGATCCCAAAATTTGGCTTGCGAGGCCTCTAAGAGAAGCAAATTTCATCCGATCCGGCTGAAATTTGGTACATGGTGTTAGTATATGGTATCTAACAACCATGCAAAAATTGGTCCACATCGGTTCATAATTATATATAGCCCCCATATAAACCGATCCCCCGATTTGGCTTGCGAGGCCTCTAAGAGAAGCAAATTTCATCCGATCCGGCTGAAATTTGGTACATGGTGTTAGTATATAGTCTCTAACAACCATGCACAAATTGGTCCAAATCGGTCCATAATTATATATAGCCCCCATATAAACCGAACCCCGATTTGGCTTGCGAGACCTCTAAGAGAAGCAAATTTCATCCGATCCGGCTGAAATTTGGTACATGGTGTTAGTATACTGTCTCTAACAACCATGCAAAAATTGCATGGTCCATATCGGTCCATAATTATATATAGCCCCCATATAAACCGATCACGAAGCCTCTTGGAAGACCAAAATTCATCTGATTCAGTTGAAATTTGGTTCGTGGTGTTAATATATGGCCTCAAACTCCCATGCCAAAATTGGTCGAAATCGGTCCATAATTATATATAGGCCCCATATAAACCGATCCCCAGATTTGACCTCCAGAGCCCCTTGGAAGAGCAAAATTCTTCCCATTCGGTTGAAATTTGGTACGTGATGTTAGTATATGGTATCCATGCAGGAATTGGTTCCTATCAGCCCATAATTATATATAGCTCCCATATAAACCGATCCCCAGATTTGACCTACGGTACCTTTTGGAGAAGCAAAATTCATCCGATCTGCTTGAAATTTGGTACGTGGTGATCGTATATGATATTTAACAACCATGCCAAAAGTGGCCATATCAGTCCATAATCATATATAGCCCCATATAAACCGATCCCGAGATTTGGTTTTGGAGCCTCTTGGAGGAGCAAATTTCATCCGAGCGAGTTGAAATTTGGTACATTGTGTTAGTATGTGGTCGTTAACAACCATGCTTAACTGGGTCCATATCGGTCTATAGTTATATATATCCCTCATATAAATCGATTTCCAATCACACAAAAATTGGTCCATATCAAGTTCATAATTGTATATAGCCCCAATATTTCAATTCTAGCTCTCTACGTACCGTGCAAAAAGTCCATATCGATTCGTAATTATTTGTAGACTTAACTATACATAACTTTTTTGTCTAATATATACCACGTATGGACTAACTCACAATTTAGAAAACGATGTTAAGAAGTTTTAAGATACCACAACCCAACTATTTCGATTGTGGATGACAGTCTTTCGTAGAAGTTTCTACGCAATCCATGGTGGAGGGTACATAAGCTTCGGCCTGGCCGAACTTACGGCCGTATATACTTGTTTCCATTAAAAATTAACAAAAAATTAAAAATTATCGTAATTGGCAAAATCTTCTCAAAAGAACTTCCATGGAAGTGAGAAAGTCAATCGGAACTGATCCATATCCCAGCAGGGATGATTTATTATTATTATTATTTTTTTTTTGTTTGTCTTTTTTTTATTGATTTTTCTATTCTTTTTTAGGTAATTTAAGTCTAAGGCTTGTCCAAAAGAACTGCATCGGAAGTGAACAAAAATTGATAGGGGATCCTGGGATGCGCTTTGAAAGAAATGTTTGTAGAACAACTTCCAATTTTTTTTCCTGGAATGGCATATAAAAATGCCGGAAGTACACCCAAAGACAATTTGTTAGCGTTAAAATAAAACTTCTTTCGCCTTAAATTTCGCTTTTTCTAAAAGAAAACGGTATTCAATTCAACTCTTCTTCCTTGATATCCCCCAGGTAGTTCAGGAAATTTTTAACCCACATGAAATTGATGATCTTACTATGAGTATTCACTTCCTTGGCGCCATACGGAATTGTATATTTTCACTGGTTGGTTAACATTAACATAACTAGCTCATGGATTCACTCCTTTCTGAGAGTATGGTATAAAGTTCTTAAGCATCAGATTTCCCATAAAAATACAAATAATCTCAAGACGTATTTTTAACCTTCCCGGAAAAAATACATGTAATTTAATTCTCCAGTAAAAAATAACAGCTGTTTTAATGTTCATTGATGATTAACTAAATAATAAAAACAATTCAAATTTCAACAGAAGTCTTAGAGGCAATGAATCCATAACCACTCTAATTGCTGATAAATTCCTTGATTTTCAGTCAAGTATTGATGGAGGTGTTTGATTGTGGCAAAACATGATTCCCTTTCCATCCTCTTCTTCTGCTTCTCATTGAAAACTTCCAACCCACTTGAATTATTTACCTAGAAAACGACAGACATTCCAATAAGTACAGAGAGAAGAAAGGAATTTTGCGTCCCTTTTAACGAGGGCAGAAGGAAACACACCAAGGCCACCTAGGCTATAGGTGTGTATTTCCCCCCTTGTGTGCCTTCCTATACAATGTCCTTCTTTTTATTGAAGCCCGAAAGCCGCCCAACTTTGTGTTACTACTGCATTGACTTTGATGAGATGAACTCGCACCAGAAGTATTTGAGGCAAAGGACATCAAGAGCATTAACATCAAGTACACACAATCCTCTAAATGAGTCTCTGGTGTTCAAAAAGATCCGCTATGGCTATAGTCGTCGTATATGTTGGATAATTGAAGTACATGTGGGAGGGATGCTGAATGGCGGCTAGAAAAATGGTCGGGAGAAATTACCAAATGGGGGTATATGCACAGTTGAATGTGAAGGACACAATGCCTTGTAGAGAACACAACAACAACAACAAATGAAGGTGGATGGATTCCTTCGCCTTTCTACTTGATGTGAATTGCTTCTGCCAATTTACACGTCTCACGCCATTCAATTCGGCCAAACGTCATCAACCGACAGTCAGTCATTTCTTGTATTTCTCGCCTTTATCAGTTGGGGGTTCTGTTCATTGTAGATTTGTGTAGGATTTTCTCCCCCATTTCTTTTTTATTTCATTATTTGCTTAATTTCTTTTTTTTTATGGAGTCAAGTGTAAATACGAAAAAAACACAGACTTCTACAGGGTCCGTGTATAAATAACAACCATCATGTCAGTCAGTTAATACGGGAGGTCAAAGGAATCAAATTGATCAGAATTTTGCGAACAAATATATTTTGGCAGAGATTTTTGAATGACAATAGCGTTGCAAAATCACCAAGCTGTGAAAACTATATCGAAAATAGACCTGAAATCTGTATTTGTTTTTGTCCATCTCCGAAGACAAGATGAATAATTCAATATTTTTGAGACTGATATATTGACAATACAACAGATGGCTTAGGTTTAATATGAGAATATACTAAAGCAGTCAAGCGGAATTCAAACTTATATAAAGTTAGGCTGAAAACATGTCAATTTTACTTGTCTCTAATTTGTCCTATATGTTGAACCCCATTCTTCTTAACAGACTTCACAATTTCCTATTTATGCTCTGTTAATTTCTAACGTTTCGTGGGAAACTAATTACCACGACCTTTACAAAGGGTCATTGGTTCAATCCCACAATCGACCAAACACCAAAAACTTATTTTAATCCCTCTCAGTAACGCTGGTGAAATTTATGAGTGTTTCAAAGCTTCTCCGAGTGGTTTCAACGTAAGTTGAAACACCGTTCGTACTCGCACCCAGAAAAAAGTCAACCCACCATGAAAAATCGGTTTATATTAGAAAATGTTAACTAAAATATTTTAGTAATTGCAACATGATAGGTTAGGTTAGGTTATGTGGCAGCCCGATGTATCAGGCTCACTTAGACTATTCAGTCCATTGTGATACCACAGTGGTGAACTTCTCTCTTATCACTGAGTGCTGCCCGATTCCATGTTAAGCTCAATGACAAGGGACCTCCTTTTTATAGCCGAGTCCGAACGGCGTTCCACATTCCAGTGAAACCACTTAGAGAAGCTTTGAAACCCTCAGAAATGTCACCAGTATTACTGAGGTGGGATAATCCACCGCTGAAAAACTTTTTGGTGTTCGGTCGTAGCAGGAATCGAACCCACGACCTTGTGTATGCAAGGCGGGCATGCTAACCATTGCACCACGGTGGCAACATGATACAAATAAGTTAAAATTTTTTCTTGTCAAAATACGAATTGCTTAGCATAGAGAATGAATTTTTCTGATATAACAGGTTGGCTGATAAGTCCCCGTCGCTAGTATTAAATGCTCATTATTTTTGTATCGTACCAACCTTCAAATGATTCGTGTCAAAATTTGACGTCTGTTAGTCAATTAGTTTGTGAGATAGAGCGTCTTTTTTGAAAAAAAAAAATGGAAAAAAAGGAATTTCGTATTTTGATAAAAATACTGTTTTCTGAAGGGAAAAAATACGGTGGAAGCAAAAACTTGGCTTGTTAATGAGTTTCCGGACTCTGCCCCAGGGAAATCAACAATAATTGATTGGAATGCGAAATTCAAGCATGGTGAAATGAGCACGAGGACGGTGAACGCAGTGGACGCCCGAAAGAGGTGGTTACCGACGAAAACATCAAAACAATCCACAAAATGATTTTTAATGACCGTAAAATGAAGTTGATCGAGATAGCAGAGGCCTTAAAGATATCAAAGGAACGTGTTGGTCAAATCATTCATCAATATTTGGATATGCGGAAGCTCTGTGCAAAATGGGTGCCGCGCGAGCTCACAGCTGTTAACTCGTAATACACCCGAGTTTTTCCGTCGATATGTGACAATGGATGAAACATGGCTCCATCACTACACTCCTGAGTCCAATCGACAGTCGGCTGAGTGGACAGCGACCGGTGAACCGTCTCCGAAGCGTGGAAAGACTCAAACGTCCGCTGGCATAGTAATGGCCTCTGTTTTTTGGGATGCGCATGGTGTAATTTTTATCGATTATCTTGAGAAGGGAAAAACCATCAACAGTAAATATTATATGGCGTTATTGGAGCGTTTGAAGGTCGAAATCGCGGCAAAACGGCCCAATATGAAGAAGAAAAAAGTGTTGTTCCACCAAGACAACGCACCGTGCCACAAGTCATTGGGAATGATGGCAAAAATTCATGAATTGGGCTTCGAATTGCTTCCCCACCCACCTTATTCTCCAGATGTGGCCCCCAGCGACTTTTTCTTGTTTTCAGACCTCAAAAGAATGCTCGCAGGGAAAAAATTTGGCTGCAATGAAGAGGTGATCGCCGAAATTGAGGCCTATTTTGAGGCAAAACCAAAGGAGTACTACCAAAATGGTATCAAAATATTGGAAGGTCGTTATAATCGTTGTATCGCTCTTGAAGGCAACTATGTTGAATAATAAAAACGAATTTTGACAAAAAAATGTTTTTTTCCTTTGTTAGACCGGGGACTTATCAGCCAACCTGTTACGAGGGCGGTTCGGAAACTTCTTAGCCTATCAATGAAAGAGAATAGTTAGTGTTTCAAACATATTTTTATTATACCCTCCACCATAGTATGGGGGTATATTAACTTTGTCATTCCGTTTGTAACACATCAAAATATTGGTCTAAGACCCCTTTACTTTATATATATATATATATATATATATATATATATATATATATATATATATATATATATATATATATATATATATATATAAATATATATATATATATATATATATATATATATATATATATATATATTCTGGGTCGATCTAAGCATGTCCGTCCGTCCGTCTATTGAAATCACGCCAACGTCCGAACGAAACAAGCTATCGATTTGAAACTTGGCACAAGTAGTTGTTATTGACGTAGGTCCGATGGTAATGCAAATGGTCCACTTTCACATATAGCCCCCATATAAACGGACCCCCATATTTGGCTTGCGAATCCTCTAAAAGAAGCAAATTTCATCCCATCCGGCTGAAATTTGGTACATAGTGTTAGTATATGGTCTCTAACAACCATGCAAAAATTGGTCCACATCGGTCCATAATTATATATAGCCCCCATATAAACCGATCCCCAGATTTGGCTTGCGGAGCCTCTAAGAGAAGCAAATTTCATCCAATCCGGCTGAAATTTGGTACACGGTGTTAGCATATGATCTCTAACAATCACACAAAAATTGGTCCATATCGGTCCATAATTATATATAGCCCCCATATAAAGTGATCCCCAGATTTGGCTTGTGGAGCCTCTAAGTGAAGCAAATTTCATCCGATCCGGCTGAAATTTGGTACATGGTGTAAGTGTATGGTCTTTAACAACTATGCAAAAACTGGTCCACATCGGTCCATATCGATTCGTAATTATTTGTGGACTTACCTATACATAACTTTTTATACCCTGCGTAACACTGTGGAACAGGGTATTATAAGTTAGTGCACATGTTTGTAACACCCAGAAGGAGACGAGATAGACACATGGTGTCTTTGGCAATAATGCTCAGGGTGGGTCCCTGAGTCGATATTACCATGTCCGTCTGTCGGTCTGTACGTCTGTCTGTGAACACATTTTTATGATCACAGTCTAGGTCGCAATTTAAGTCCAATCGCCTTCAAAATTGGCACATGTTTCTAATTTGGGTCAGAATAGAGCCCTAATGATTTTGGAAGAAATCGGTTCAGATTTAGACATATAGCTCCCATATATATCTTTCGCCCGATATGCACTAATATGGACCCAGCAGCCAGAGTTTTATACCGATTTGAAATTTTGTACAAACATAACACTTAGTCGTATAGTAAAGTGTGTAACATTTGACTGAAATCGGTTCAAATTTAGATATAGCTCCCATATATATCTTTCGCCCGATATGGACTTATATGGCCCCAGAAGCCAGATTTTTGGCCGAATTTGGTTGAAATTTTGCACAGGGAGTACAATTAGTAGTATAGTCAAGTGTGCGATTCAGATTTAGATATAGCTCCCATATATATCTTTCGCCCGATATGCACTTATATGGACCCAGAAGCCAGAGTTTAATCCCGATTAGCTTGAATTTTGCACAAGGTGTACAATTGGTAGTGTAGTCATGTGTGCCAAATTTGATTGAAATCGGTTCAGATTTAGATATAGCTTCCATATATATTTTTCGCCCGATATGGACTTATATGGCCCCAAAAGCCAGAGTTTGGCCCAATTTGGTTGAAATTTTGCACTAGGAGTACAATTAGTAATATAGTCATGTGTGCCAAATTTGATTGAAATCGGTTCAAATTTAGATATAGCTCCCATATATATGTTTTTCTGATTTCAACAAAAATGGTCAAAATACCAACATTTTCCTTGTTAAATCGCCACTGCTTAGTCGAAAAGTTGTAAAAATGACTCTAATTTTCCTAAACTTCTAATACATATATATCGAGCGATAAATCATAAATAAACTTTTGCGAAGTTTCCTTAAATTTGTTTCAGATTTAAATGTTTCCCATATTTATACCCTTCACCAATACTGTGGTACAGGGTATAATAAGTTTGTGCATTTGTATGTAACGCCAAGAAGGAGTAATCATAGACAAACTTTTTAGTATACGGATCGGCTTAGAATTAAATTCTGAGTCGATTTAGCAATGTCCGTCTGTCTGTCCGCCTGTCTGTCTGTCTGTTGATGTATTTTTGCGTGCAAAGTACAGCTCGAAGTTTTAGTCCGATTATCCTAAAATTTGGTACAGGGTCCTGTTTCGGCTCAAAGACGATCCCTATTGATTTTGGAAAAAATCGGTTCAGATTTAGATATAGCTGCCATATATATTTTTCACCGATCATAATTGGCGTGTATATCAACCGATCTTCCTCAAATACCGTACATCCGAATATTTTATGAGTCTCGAAAAACTTGCAAAATATCAGCCAATTCGGTTTAGATTTAGATATAGCTCCCATATACACCCAGAAAAAAGTGCCTTCGAAACTAA